>NC_044505.1:2207500-2267500 GCF_902362185.1 Chanos chanos
AGCACTCAGCGTGGTTAGTGGCTTGGAAGACCTGCGGTCAAAATGCTTTCCCTGCCGGGATTGCTTCTACCGCAGGTTGCGTTTGTGCGACGGTCCGGTTGATTGCCTCCAGTTGCACCTGTCTGTCTGTGCACGGCAGGACTGAACAGAGTCGTCTGCTCATCAGCAGCTGTGCAAGTGATTTGAGGTTATCCACGGGTGTGCCGCAGTCCTCCAGCAGGCTGATGGAGGGATCTTCTCCACCAGCTTTGCCTTCGTCGAGCAGGGCTTTCATGATCTGCATGGTGAAGCCATCGCTCTACAGGTATTGAGGTCTCGCTGTCATGTGCTTGAAGTCTCATCCTTGTGTGATAGACTCAAACCCCTCTGAACCGCATTGTGGCCCTGTTGTCCGAAATGACACATTCGGGGATCCCGTGCCTGGTGAACGCAGCTCTCAGCGAGTGGATTACAACTGCAGACACGGTGGTGCTGAGCTTGTCTAGTTCAAAGTACCTCCTGCCGTCGTCAACGGTGACAATGTCATCCCGGTTGCTCCGTGAGGATGGATCTGTTACTGCAGTTTGCCAGGGGCCGTGAGAGCCCTGGTGAGGCGTCAGGGCCTTATCATTGGATGCGTAATGTTTGAGGGAAGTGGTGTGCTGTCCTGTCTGCTTTTCTTCATTCTCCATGTGACCACTGTGAATGAGCAGCTGCAGCTCTCCTCTGGATGGTGATGGAAACTAGTGGCTTCTTCAGGATAGACTCCAGCGGTTTGCGTTTGAAATCACCTTGCGATCGTTAATGTACCGGTAGAAACGTTTGCGTCCGAAGACATTGCCTTCTCGTCGTGAAACCCCACCCAGTCTGGATTTACACACATGGACCTGCAAGCCTTGGTTCCTTGCTGGGGTCGCAGTAAGCTGTGATGGGTCCTGGTTCTCAGATGACGAGGTCTTTTTCATTCGTTGGAAAGCAATCTCATGCTACTGGTCCCAAAGGAACTCACAAGGCTGTTGCAGTAGCCTCTGCGGTGGTGTTCGTCAGAGACAGACAGTGCAAAACTTGGACTGACTTTTATGATATGTCAGTGTTATGTTTTCCCACGACGTTGTTTTTGGATTTTGTACATAAAAGAGAGAAAATGGGAGAGCAGGTAAACTTGCAACACGCACCTTTTACCTCATGCACCATTCAGTGTATTTACTTCACTTCTGTAATATATACATATACTTCTCAGGATCTCCCCTTAATGCATCACATCCAAATGTGAGAAGGACCAGAGGAAGTCAGCGACAGACAGGAATCAAGCAGATGATCTGAAATGTTCCTGCGTTATGCGAAAGAAAGGAGCGGCTTTACCAGGAGAAAACTTCACGACCAAAACAACAGAAACGTTCAGATGCAAAGAAAACACTACGAAAAAAAAAAAAATAAGAAAAAAAAAGAAATGTATGCAGTGAGAGACTGCATCCTATTACCTGAGGAACTGCTAGACACGATGCCCTGGTAAGTCAAAGCTTTTGGTGTAACTTTACTGGGCATGTGTGTGTCACTTCAGAGAAGTGTTGAAAGTCAAAACAAGAAAACAGCACTTTATGCAACTCTAAACCAGTTTAAATACATTGGGCATACCTGTGGAAATACTTAGCATTTAGAACAGCAAGTAACAGTCAGACAGAAAACACGCAAAGGCGATTCCAAGACATCAGTGCAACAAAAACTGTCAGTTAAACATTTAATGCATGAAAAGTGCTGTCTTGTTTAGTTTTAAAATGTCCAAAAGACATCTAATTAACCTTTAAGTGTAGGCCTGTCTACACTGAACTGAAAAAGAATTCACTATCGGGACATAGAAGACATCTTGACTCTGACAGGTGGACATTTCAAACTGAAGGTAGGCTACGGAAAGCACAGGGAAGGCCTTACACGTCATTTTAAAATTGCATCTGCCTCTAATATTCTGCTAATGGAGCATTTGATAACCCAGCACCATGGTAAGCGAAACATAGCATCTATACTGGAACTCTGTGTTGTTGTTTTGGCCGAAACGGATGATTCAGGGGCAGATTGCACCTGATGGTTATATTGAAGTTTTCACAAGTGCAGGTACAGCATTATGTGGACACAATGCAAACAAAACAAAACACAACAAACAGTAACAACAACAACAACAACAACAACTGTCAGATTTGCGTCTCATTCTGGTGACAAATGAGGTATTTGCCAACCTGAAAGCAGTGATTGTGTGTTCTGTTCAGAATTCCAGGGCTGTGCCCTTTCACTGGTCTATTAAAACATTTCACAGACACACATTTGTTAGGAAGATACAAAATAACTGCATTTTTTTCCCCCACACACCTCAGTTATTTGATCTTCAAAAGCTGACTGGAGTCCAAACAGGCAACCCTTTGAAAAGGTAAGATCAAACCACTCCCTCCAATCTCCGCTAATTAGCCAACAAGACGCTGACTCCAGAGTGTCTTTCTCTGTTTGTTTTTTTCTTTTTTTTTTTTTAAAATCGTTTTTAAGTCAGCTTTGGTTTTGGTTTCAGAACGGATGTCTCATCGACACCGTGTTTGACAAGGGTCACAAGAAGCTCAAAGCCGTCATCTGATGTCCTCCAATTAAAAGACGACATCTGGACACGACTAGGTTCAGATACCATAGACAAGTCGTCATTGACGCGGCAATGACTGCACAGCCCGCGACTGACCGTTCCGTTATTGACGAGCTTTGGGCATCTGCCAAATGCAACAATTCCCGAAACGACTGACATTTCGCCGGTAACCTCCTATTATTCCGAGGCGTGAATCTACATGTGAAATCAGTCAGAGCGTTGTTGTGTAAGAGCCGAGGAAAACAAAAGTTTACTCATATGATGGGTGTGTGGAGTGACACATAGCAACCGTCGAAAGTGCATCCCCTTTTCATTAAAACCAGAGAAAGGACGTTCCCAAAATCTCCTTTTACGCTGACTGCTAAGGCACTAAATTCCACACAAAAGGATTCCCAGGGAGCAGCATATCTGGCGGAGAAAATTACTTTTAATAGTGATGATTCATCTGTTTTTCTTCTTTTTTTTTCTCAAATTAAGTGAATGATGTACACTTACTCACACATTTAACCTCTCTGACTCATCAAACAACAAAGCAAGACAAGTCATTATCTCTTTCTGCTGTTTTGACATACGGACCGTTACAACCACACATGCTGCTTTTAGATACATGAAGCGATAAGAGAGCTGTTTGAAAGGTTTCACTCAGTCTTAGTGAGTTTACATGACCAAAGACAAGCTAGACATAGATAACCAAACATATTAAGGTTACAAAGTCAGCGTCTGCTCATTGGGCAGAATAAACTATGATCATATCTGCATACCCTCCACTGCCATAGAGTGCATCATTAGTCGTCCAGTTCGACTGTGGTTTTGTAAAACTGGGAGATGTAACTTTGACCGTGTCCTTGCTGATCCAGCTGTCCTTACTTTACATGCTCGTAGGAGTGGAGTGGAAGGAAACAGCGTTTCCCATCAGGAAAGTGGAATGTGCCACAAAGGTCATAGGACTTGGAACGCGGCCGAAAACCACTCAAAACAAAAGGGGCGCAGAATTTCCAGAAACATCCTCACTATTGCCACCACTGGAGCGAGTATAACTGAGGTCATAACGCCCCAAACACTTCCTCTGGGGGTCATTTACGCTTTAGGAAATACGAGATCAGTCGCAGAGTGAAAACACACTTGGCTCCAACACAACAAGAATGATTTTGGACGGCACGATGTTTAGGAAGCCAACTGGATTCTGTAAACAACTTGATAACCGTGTACATTTATTTACGTTGTTTTTGTGAGCTGATCTCGTTAACTAAACATCCTTCATCATTACTTATTATTCACGCAGAAACCAGATCCACGCACCTCAGATGTTGCGTTGAACATAAGCATAAAACGTCTGTTTCCTGTTGTGTAACCTTTGCCCTTTTTCATTTGACCCCTGTTGACTTTATCCGGCTTGTTTCAGTCACATGATCATTGTTTGTCCATGCTGCCCAGGGATCGTGCTTCCACAACAACCACAAGAACAACAACAACAAACAAACAAACAAACAAAGCCCTTAATCCCGACACCTGAGTCAACTAATCCCATGGACTCAGGTAGACTACAAACCCCCTGACCTGATATGAAATAAGTCCACTGCACCAGGTGACCCACTTCTCACACTGATAACCTCATAACCCGGGACCAGAGTCTTATGTACATATACACATATGTACATACACGCACACACACACGCACACACTTATATATATATATATGTGTGTGTGTGTGCGTGTGTGTATATATATATGTATGTGTGTATGTGTATGTATATATATAAAATTAAGTTACCATATTAGCCTGTAATTAATTAATGCACAGACATTTGCGACAGTACTGCATACATGCATTGACGACGTAGTTGCTAGGCATTATAATAAGTGGGGAAGCCACAAAAAAAGAAAAAAACAGGTAATAAGAGAGTCGTGACTTAAAAGCTGAACCCTAAGGATTTAAAACCTTGGTGAGGACACGAGGCTTCCGATCACTGTTTTTCATCCTCACTGATTATCCACTAACTGAGGGTGTTGAGCAAATCAGTACCACCTCATTATGGGTGACTGCAGTTTATTTCCTTTCTCTCTCTCTCTGTCTTTCTCACAAACACACACACACACACACATCACCTTTCAGCAGTACAGTAATTAAAATATTGGGCAAGAGCCCCTCCCCAAACAGCTGAGTTGATTAGTGACATGTAGCGAAAATGGAGTGATAATATCCTTCCTCCTCTCTCCTAAATAGCTGAAAGCTTCACCCTCTGAAGTCTAGTTAAACTAACTGCCACTCGCATGCACTGTTTCTCCGCCTATGGTCTATGTAAGTAGACCCCCCCTCCCCCCTCCATTACTCATACGGCTGGAATTAAAGTTTAATTAAGAAATCCCACAAATAACTGGAGTTTAGAAGATAAGCAATTATTGTGCGAATTGAATTTAATCTCACGTAATTGGGTGCATGCCAGTCTCTCCTTCTCTCTGTTTATTCTTACAACTATTTATTTATTTATTTATTATCTTGCTTAATTGCATGACACTGATTCAATTAATGGAGAGAGATGTTTCTACTCTTGATGTTTTGATGTGAAGGGAAATGAATGGGGTCACTCAGGAGAAAAATATTTCAGGCTGGTCTCAGATTCAGATAAAAGCAGAGCTTCTGTCAGTCTGCTGGTCTGAATTTCCACTGAGTTACAGAAAAAAAACCCCTGTCCTTTATCACACAGTAACCTACATTAAGAATGATGCACATTAGATAGGAACTGTGGCTTATTAAACAGAGCACACAGCACACAGCAGAGCCAGGCTGGTGATGGAGCGTTAAGACAACAGAATGGGGTGTTTTCAGAGAAAAATCTTTCACTGAAGCTAAGAGGTCCCCCACAGAGTCTAACCAAATGTCAGTCGTCTCGTAACGGACCTGTGGGGCATGGCCTGATTGACGTATCAGAAAAAGTAGCCCCCCGGGGAACAATTAGCAAGTTTTATTGATTGTTTATTCGAAAGAGTGGTTTAAAAGGGATTAACAGACCATGCACATCAACTCTAAACTGGCTAAATGTTATTGAAAGTAAGATGGGGAAAAAAAACACTTTGCAGTTTTGTTAATTGCCAAAACTCCAGACTTCTGACAGCAGAGAAAGAAAGAAAGAAAGAAAGAAAGAAAGAAAGAAAGAAAGACTGCAGGGAGGGTGTGTGATGTAGTTACTCCAATACTCCACTAAACAAAACAAAACCAAACAAAACAAAAAGAAAAATGCATAGGCACCACAAAGTCATATATGTGAGTCACTACGTGAGAGGAAAACACCAATAAACAGGTGTGTTTGTCAGCGTAGCTTTCATCAGCTGGATCCACTGCCACGCTATCCTTAAAACAAAGTGGGCCGTTGCCATAGCACCCCCGCAGCGGCGGCAGCGTGAGTAGGTAAGCGGGAGGACGGCAGTTCCGTGTTCCCGAAATAGCCGCTAAACTGTTTAAACGCGTAACCGGGGCGGTTGGCCGGCTGCCAAGACCGTGCCGATCTCGGGTACCACATGGGACGTGGAAAAGGCACAAACAGTCGAACGCACCGCTGAGATGGAATAAACGGAGCTGCAAGTCCGGCACATCCATCCCAGCGTTCACGAGGCCAAACCGCGCTAATTACCGCTATTTCAGTCAGGATGCACGCTCGTTTTAAACAGAATTAATGCAATAAAAGGCTGGAATGGTACTGCCGGTGGTTCTGATGGTGCTGGGGAAGATGGAGTGGGGGGGGGGGGGGGGGGGATAATTCATCAGCTCTCTGGGTACATTAGCCAGTTTACATGTTATGACAAAGTGAGGAGGGTTTTTTTTTTCCTTTTGGTTTGTGTGTTTGTTTGGGTTTTTTTTGTTTTAACTCGTGATTTAAAGTAGGGTGACCATACGTCCTCTTTCTCCCGGACACGTCCTCTTTCTCTGACCTTAAAAAACGCGTTCGGCGGGGATTTCTAAATCGCCAGAATTGTCCGGGATTTGGCTTCTGCTTTCCACAGTCACCGTTCATTGCATGTGCATTTGCATTGCTTTGACCTTTTTTCTTTAGGCTCCACCCTCTCGCACGCCACCATTGGACGGTCATATACACTATCATGCCATAAACATTGGCTGGCTATGTATTGCGGTAGTTAAGCACAGATGCAGTTTCACATTGCATTGTCAACCATCAGCCTTACATGCCCAATGACAGGAACCAAAAGTGACACACACTTAAATTTCCCCGTAAATTAAGAGGGGAATGCATCATCATGTTTTTCCATCCGATATGTTGTAACATCAGCACAGTCAACTCACAACTGACAGAAGAACTGGTTTGACACAACAGGTGTAAAGGGTTTCCGGTCCATACGAAACTAACTGGATCCAGTCTTCTAACTGGATCTGTGTTTTTCAGACAGATTTTCTAATGCGTTTGACATCTCAGGCTAAACGCTTTTGACAACAACATCTCTGCCATGTCTGACACTGGGGGTGGATGCGTCAAAATCAGTAGCCTTTTCTCCATACAATCCACAGAGACAAAAATGTTTTTCTCCTCAATCAGACTTGACGTACATCACAAGGGTCTTTCACACACACACACACATACACACACACACACACACAAATAGCCAGCACCATTTCATCTGAGAAAATGAATCATTATACATCTTCTGTGTATGTGTGTGTGTGTGTGTGTGTTTGTGTTTGTGTGTGTGCGTGTAATAAACATCAACTAGTTTAGCGGAATCTTCACTGTCCAGTTCCTTGAGTTCCAGTTTTCTGACAAAAACCAGCATTTACCTCATGGTAGACAAGCCCATCTCCCCTTCCTCCCAACTGCTGCCAATACCAACGTATCCGCCCCCCCCCCCCCCCCCCCCCCCACACACACACACCCCACCCAAAACCGGCTTCAGCCAGCCTCTGACCGGTCCCCACCAGTCCATGAAGGGTATGTCTTCGGCCTCAGTGCCCTCGCCGGTGGAAATCATGATTTACTGCTTTTAATTTCAGCCCCTTGCTCACTTATCAGGAGGTTAGTCAGTGCGATCTGACAACTTTATAAGGGCCTGATTCGGCCGAGTGTGTTTGCAGTCTGTGTGTTATGGCTTTTTAAGAGGCTGCCGCCGTCTGTGGGATACTAGAGTTAAATTTAAGGGCTCTTTGGAAAAGACGAGAAGTTGATTTCAGGATAGTGACAATGTCTGGGACGAATCTCATTTGCTGCTGGTGTTGGACACGTGACTGACAGCCTGGAACTGGATCCCTATCAACCAACCAGAAAGTGACGGACCAAAAGCAAAAAAACAACAACAGCAAAAAAGGTTTGACTGAAATTAGGAGTCAGTGTTGAAGTTAACAGGGAGAGAAGTTGGTATTTAGCAAACAAACAGTTACTGTTACTGTAGGAAAAACATGATATCTTCCAAGATATAAGTGGCATTCTACCAACATCAAGTATTTGAGGTTTGACACCAGATCAACTAAACTCACTCACCAACACCCACACACACACAGACACAGACACACACACACACACACACACAAACACACAAAAACAGCAGTGAAACAAGTGAAAACAGAGGCAATGCTGGAGAACTCGCTCAACGTAAACTCAAAGGAATGAAGCGGAGAGGATGCAACATGCTTGGTCACAGGTTGACCTGAGAACCTGCGTCATCATGAACATCAAGTCATTCTCACCAAACTCTCCCAGAGAAACAAAACCACCATAAGAAACGATCCTGATATGTAATACTGACTTCTGTTTTGTTTTTGCGTCTTAGTTCATGAGTATTTTTCACCCTTGAAAAGACACATAGTACTGGACTGTAGTTCTAAAGATACTGTTACTTTTAACTGACTCTTACAACAGCCCCCATCACCTGTCCACACCCGCTGTTTTTTTTTGTTTGTTTTTTTTTAAATCAGCAGTGTGAGATTTTGAAAGTGAAAGGAAACTTAACCAGATTCACAAGGTCATAAAATGCATCTCCCTTAAACTCCACCCTCCCCCTCAAAAAAAAAAAAAGAAAGAAAGAAAGAAAGAAAGAAAGAAAGAAAGAAAGAAAAAATAAAGAACACACAAGATGAATGGGACCGGGTTAGTTTTACCCAGAGTATTCCAACTGCTGAGTCATATTCAAATCAGTTAGCAATTAATAACACAATGGTGTGGAAAAATTTGATTATAAAAAAAAAAAAAATTAGGGGGAAAATTGTTGACTGTAGAAAACCGTTTGTGTCTTACATGGGAAAAATGATGCTCCCTAATGAGATTTAACCCAGTTCCATTTGCTTTGATGTTCATATGGATAACCTATAAATGTAATTTGGTCATGCATTTTTTTTATTGTATAACTACTGTGCGTGTGTGTGTGAGTAGTTTCAGTCTTCACACTTCCATGTTAACGGGGTATCCATCCAAACATTCCTGAGAGATACAAACCCAAGCCCAACAACTCAGAGATAATGAGGAACAAAACAAAAATAAAAGTAGAATACCAAAAGTTTTTCTCTCTCTCTCGTTCTCACTCACTCACTCACTTGTGGGAGCTGACTGTGTGTGTGTGTGTGCGTGTGTGTGTGTGTGGAGTTTGAAGAGGGTGAGGAGTTGCTAAAGGCCTTGGTAGCTGAACAGAAGGTGTTGTCTCTCACACACACACACACGTACACACATGCGCGCACACACACGCGCACGCACACACACACACACACACACACACACAGGGCCACTCACACAGCTTCTCTGCTGTGAAGAGTGAAATATTAACAGCTCTCTCCTGCTGTAATTAATCTGACGGAGCTTCCAGGCAGAGAGCGCTAGGCCTTTAGATATGTCATCTGGGGAGTGGTGCCATAGCGAAGGTACATTTAAATTTTTCAAGGAGAAAAGTTTGCCTGAGAAAATGGGCAATATTAGCGAACGTCGTGACAGAGTTACCAAATTAAGGCTCTGGCGTGCGTTTGAGAAGGAGGGAGGAAAAAAAATCTTCAGAAAGACACAGAATGTGAAAAGCTGTGAAGATTTATAGAAGCTGAATAAAGAAGAAAAAAAAAAAAACAGTACTTTTGCTCTGACCTGCACACTGAATCCCACTGCGGATTTTACGGTGTCGTTTTTTTTTTTTTTTGCCTGGAGTTGCACAGAGTTAAATTAAGAGTCATTTTGGATCCATCAGAATTAGTGGTAAAAGGACACTGATTTCAAGTACTTTCATGACTGCATTTCAAACATACTTGAGTATCCATAAAGTTGTACTTTGAGTCAGTTAAACGAAACCTAATTTTCCCTTGTTTTGATGAAATGGCCTATTCCTTTCTGAGAATTGGATGAAAGGTGCTCACCTTGCCTCAGATGTCTGATAAGAGCCATGCCAGCCTTAAACTGTCTGTCATCTCAATCCATTCTGCTCCACAAGCACTCCGGGCTCCATGCGTTTCCGCACGCCACAGCCGCTCCGGAGTCAACTCTGCTGGCATGGGTTGGAACGTAAAGAGAGTCAAACTGGTTGCCAGACAAATTTACACCTTGGCTGAATCTCACCATTCCTACGATTTTGCACAATCTTTTCCTTTTTTTTTTTTTTTTTTTTCTCATGCTCCATAGAGAAGCCAAGCAGACAGCCAAGTCTGTCGGGTTCCAGATGGAGAGTACAGTCCAGAATAATGAGAAAAGTACAAATTGGGCTTTGAAAGCCTTGTTTTGAAAAGTTAAGTAAGACTCTGATTAGTGAGGCCGTATTTATATAGGAAGGAGGATATTTCTAATGGGACTTTGTATGAGAATGAAAAGAGATGGACCAAAATAACACAGCAGCTACACTAAAAGACAATTAATCAATGTCAAATGTCAGGGGGTCACTTTAGATGTGTCAGTGATCCGGACCCTACAGATATCCCGTTCACACTGCTCTAATAAGAGATCAACTAAAAACACACACAGAGGAGGAAGAGAGAGACCGAGAGGAGAACAAGGAGAGGAGGATAAAAGGGCAGGCACACAGAGAGAGCTACTGAGAAAGAGACTTAGAGAGAGAGGGAGAGGGGGGGAGAGAGAGAGAGAGAAGGGGGGGAGAGGGAGAGGGGGGAGAGAGAGAGAGAGAGAAGGGGGGGAGAGAGAGGGAGGGGGGGGGAGAGAGAGGGAGAGACAGAGAGAGAGAGAGAGAGAGGGGGACAGGGAGAGACAGAGAGAGAGAGAGAGAGAGAGCGAGAGAAGGGGGGAGGAGGGGGAGAGAGGGAGAGAGAGCGAGGGAAAGAGGGGGAGAGAGAGAGCAGGAGAGAGAGAGAGGAAAACAGAAGCGGAGAAAAGGAAGGGGGGGGGGGGCAGATCGCCATAGTGACTGAGCAGGGCTGAGTACAGGCCTTTGCATACCTCTCTGAAAAAACATGAGGGCTGTAAAATATGACAGGCCCAGCGGCAAGTCTCTGAGAGCGTTTGCTCTGGCCTAGATTTCCCAAACCTGACCTAGAATGGGTGTCCTCAGCTGCTCCGGCTCACTCTGCCGTCGACGCGTTTGTTCTGTTCGGCCGTCGAGCAGATTTGATGTAAATCTGTGTTAATTCAAGTGTGTTACGCCAACATTTGTTTGCTTGTCTACCGTTTTTTTCCCCCCCCTTTGTTCCTGGAAAACACATTAACTCAGTTCCATAAACTCAGAAGTCCATGTTCTCTGTTGGATGAATGTGCTATTGTATGTGACCGATGTATTTACAATACATCACCAAACTCCTCTGAGATAGACTATACATTTGATCAAAAGTTTAACCAAATGTAACTATGATTAAAGTCCTTGTGACAACAATCTATATTAAGTTCAATTACAGTGGTTCAAGGTCCAAAGGAATGCTTTGTCACCCCTTTAAAGCTTTGCCAAAAAATAGAAAAAAATCCCAAAGACCCTTTGTTACCCATTTATGCGTTAACGCTATTTGAAGTTAGCTATAGGTCTGCAACGGATATGCTAATTAACTGTTGCTCAAATGCAGAGAAGCTAATCGCTTGACATTAACATCTTATATCAACATGCTTAGAAATTTCGTTTTTCGACGATTAGGAGATGATAATGTTGTAGTTTCAAAAGAAAAGAAACTCAAAGAAACAACATGAACAGTTGCATAAAGAAATTTTTAGACTTAACAAAAGTAAAACTTGGTTCATTTATCATAAACGAATGCAAGCTAGTTTGTGGCACCATTACAGCCAAGTTTTCAGCTGTGAAGCCAAGTCGGTCCGCCAAGTCTTGGTGCCGTTCGGACCACGACAGTGTCACTTTCACGAAGCTTGAGAAATGCTCTTAGCAACAGGCTAACGATGGTTCACAGTCAGGTCTGTGAGTTACACGCTGATTAAAATTTTGTCGTTCGTTACACTGGTACTCTCCGTTACGGAGTTTATTTACCTCTGTGCGCAGTCTATCTGAGTTATATCGGTATATGGCATGAGACCAGTTTTAAAATATACCGTAGTCCCACTGCGACTGCTACCTCTTTATCTGTTTATAAAGATTCTCCCTCCAGGTGTGTGTATTTCACATCTGCTGTGGGTTTTGTACTGTCGAGTCTAACGACAGGCTCGCGGGGGAGTCCCACGGGCTGAATAAAGACAGCCGTTTCGCTGGAGGCCGCCCACTTTTGACACATAGTATGGCTGGTTATGCAACGCCGGGAGCTGATCACAAGTGGTATGTTGGAAAATGTGTCCCGCGAAATGATTCACGACACAGGCGTCAGCTGCTTGATATCTGGCACCCGCCGGTTGTAATTTATAACAGACAGTTTAATTAATAGTCTACATGCATGCAAATACGGTGTTTGGACGCGATGTATGATGCCTAAATTACGAGCTTCTGTGTTCAGATTAGAGAAGCACTCACCTCCGATAATTAATAAAACATGACGCAGAACAGGTTACGTCTGTTTGCGCGCTATAGAGAAACAATTCTGTATATCTGATTTCAGCTTGCAGTTGAAGGAGCATTATTTCAAAACTGTTTAAGGAGTCGGAGAACATTTATTTAATTATCAGTTTGCTTTGAGATCACTGACATTTTTTTTTTTTCAAATTTGAGAACTTGAAATGAGGTTACAGTCAAACCGACATTCCTCTTGAATCAAGCCGCAGCTTTCAGATGGTTTGATATCTGGCCAAATGTATCCACAGATGGCTCCTCTCTGTTTATTTTAATTAAGAGAAAAATTCCAGTCCCTTGTTCATTTTTGAGTTTATACGATGTACATGTACAATGTACTTGCAAGCACTATAGACTGACATAAAAAAATGCCTTGAGGAATTTAAGTAAACATCGTGTCGTTACGATAACAGTGCTAATGTTAGAGTCTGAGAGTATTTCTTTGCTTCCGTTCTCAAGAGTTGGGGCCATACACATTCTCTCAACGTGATTTAACACTCTCAGAGTAAATTTAACTCTAGAGAATCTACTGCGGTTTGCTGTACTCTCTTTGCTCTACTTTTCCAGTTTTTTTTTTTCCTCAGGTGTTTTTTTGTTTGTTTGTTTGTTTTTAATTATTGTTTTTATGGGGTTTTTCTTCCTGACAAAAACATGTATTTTCTGTACTGACCTATAACATAACTAAGTCTATACAGATGAACTGTGGTATGGACACTGGTGGATATTATGACATTGAATTCCAAAGTAAATGTTTGAAATCCAAGGGGTAAAAAAAAAGACCTATTTCTAACTGCCCCAAGGCGACACTAGGCCATATGGCGTGTTGTTGGAGTTATAGGCTGTTGTTGGATCTAACAGGAGGGAGAACAAAGCAACATCTCTTATTTTTGCTCTTTGTTACACGATGTTTTTGCTCAGACAACCTGCAAAAGTAACTCGACTCCAAAATGTAAGCATCTAAATGTACTAATTAGACTAACAGGTAAATATTGGTCTGCTAAAAATAACAGATCAGGGAAAAAGGGGTGGGGGGGTTGGGGTGGGGGTGGGTTGTTGTAGTTAAAATGGGACTGTATATCACAAGAGGTGAGCCCCTCTCTGCTCTGCGGGTCCCAACTCTACATACACGCTCTTTTTAATTATCTTTAAAAAAAAAAAAAAAAAAAAAAAGATAAATAAATAAAAATAAACATTCATGTCCTGGAAAGTCTTCAAAGAGTTACTTGCTCGTATAATGATTTTAAATTAAAAGATCAAAGGAAGCATTTTCCCCCACAGTGATCCTACACACAAATAAACATTTTTCACATTAACATTTTGGAGAAGGGTATGCAGTGAGCAATGCCAGTATTTGCAGCCTGAAATAGGTCAGTTTTCCCTCTTGACGTTACAGGGGTAACATGACGTGTTTTTTATGAGCTCAGACGGGACTCAACAGAGACATCATACTTTGAGTCTTTTTTTTTTTTTTTAAGAAGAAGAAGAAAAAAACCAAACCTGTTAGATCTTAGTCTAGTTTGGACGTGGTGTCTGTAACTGGACTGCAGTCTGACCTTTGGCTGTATTTTTTAATCTGATTTTGTGTGGCGTCATTCAAATGCACCACTGTTAGCTTTGCTATATGATATTCCTGTGAGTGTGAATCTCTCTGCGTTTTCATTTTCATTCATGTGGCATATGCTGCCACGAGCAATACGCAAAAAGTGAATTGGACAACTGAAAAAAAGGGGAAAAAAAAAAAAAATATATATATATATATACACACACACACACACATAAGGTAGAAGGTAATGAAGCTGTTGTCAGCAGACAGAGACGTCTGTTGTTTCTAACCGTTCCTGCTCTTGCCAAGGCATGGAAACCTGAGGCAGTCCCTCACACTCTCCATGACCCTTTGATAACACACAAGCATAGTGGGGACTGTCAGATCACTTGTGAGAGACGTTAACCTGTTTGCCAGTCACATCAGAGCTGTCTCCTGTCCTTTGTGTCGAAGTCATCGCGTGTGTGTGATCAAGGGACGTTCAATAGTTGTTATGAAATTGAGTCCAATTCAATTCACTTGATTTCAGTCTGCTTAAGTAGGTTCACTTTGGTTCAATTCAATTCAGGTCTCTCATTGTCAGATATCTGTGGGATTATGAATAGGTGTGTGTTTATGTTTGTGTTTATGCATGTGTGTGTCTGTGTGCTGTATAACACTGATCCATCAATCCAGAATTACTGAGAGTGAATGTCCTTTCATCCCCGAGGGCCCTCTGTACATGTAACTCTCATTCATTCGCTCTCTTTCTCTCTCTCCCTCTCATTCTCTCTGTTTCTCTCTTTCTCACTCTCGCACTTAGTCTCTCCCTCTCTTTCTCTCTCTCTCTCTCTCTCTCTCTCTCTCTCTCTCTCTCTCTCCTCCTCCTCCTCTCTTTCAGATGACATCACAGTCAGGCTGACCCACTTTGCGTCTCGGTGTCTGCTCCAGCCCAGTACTCTCTCTGACAGGGTCACATCAGGGCAACAGGCCTCTGTTCGCACGCGCACGCGCACACACACACACACACACACACACACACACACACACACACACACACACACACTCTTATGTACACATATGCCCGCACATACATGCATGCACATACCCACACACATGCACATACATGTACATACATGCGCACACACACACACTTATGTACACGTACGCACGCACATACATGCATGCACACACCCACACAAATGCACATACATGTATGCACTCAACACATACACACACACACATTTTGTGTGTGTGTGTGTGTGTGTGTGTGTGGGCACGCATGTGTGGACTGACACGTATGAGTGTATTTTAGTATGTGTGTGTGTTTATTCAGTAAAGCACAATAGTATAATTATACATAAATACATGTTCATCCACTGCTGTGAATCCTGAACCATGAGTTGGAAAACTGAGTCTCTGTGAATGATAAGGTTACCATGACAATGTTGGCAGTTAGATACTGTCTGAATTCATTTTCAAAACTCACTGCTCAGACATACCGTATCTTTTCAAATAAGAAAAGTATCCTTCCATTTGAGCCAAGAATGCTAATTCCTTGGTTTGCAAATTTTTCAGTTCAGTGACCTCCGAATTCATTCATTCATTTTCTAGACTGCTTATCCTAATTAGGGTCGCGGTGGGTGCTGGGGCCTATCCCAGCATTCATTGGATGAAAGGCAGGGAAACACCCTGGACAGGTTGCCAGTCTCAGGACCCTCCAAATTCAGTTCAGTTTTATTTGTAGGTTGCTTTTCAGACCAGACACTGCAGTAAAGGATCTCAAGCCTGCGACCCCTCCAGTGACCAAGACTCAAACTCCCTTTGTCTGAAATAAGCAGAAACCTTGAGAGCAACAATGACTCAGAAGGGGGAGCCCATCCTCCTTGTGCAGGCACTGAGTGAGTTGAGTGGGACAAAGGAAGACAGAGGACATTGATTGTGTAAGTGGAGAGACAGCGAGGGTTAGAGGGTTATCAAGGACATTTCAGCAGGAGACAAATCAGGAACAGAGATTCAGGGACCAGAGGGAACAGAGCATCACACAAAAAGTTAAGACTCTGCATCTTTTGTGCATTAACACGATCAGAGATCACAAGCTGAGAGCATGCGGTGATGCATATGCATCATCAAATGAGTGACATTTTAAAAGGCTGAAAACAGACAGGTAGTAGTAGATATAAGTGTGACACTAATTCCCATTTGCGGTCAAAAGAGTTCACATTCACTCAGCAAATGGGTCTCAACAAAAGGCAAAAAAACCCAAAACAAAACAAAAAACCCACGTACATCACCACAAGACGTAACTGATCATGCCAACTAAATGAAGATTTAATATCAAGTGTTTGCATAATGAGAGATGTTCAGACCCCTGGCACGCAGTCGTTTTAATGTTTTTTTTTTTTTGGGTTTTTTTTTTCTCTCCGCTGCTACCTTGGCATCTTGCTTTGGCTGAGCAGCTCCGAATGCGTGTTAGGAAACACGTCGCATATTAATTCTTAATGTACTTGACACAGTTTGGTCAAACATCAGATTATTTGATGATGAAGGGGAGGGGGTGACGGTAATCTTCTGATAGAGAGTCATCTCATACTCTGTTCCTGCTGAATATTCATCACAACCATAACCAGAGAAACATCTTATTTAATACTGAACCCTCCCTCTCTACCACACAGGACCACAGCGTATCGCTTCAGCTGGCAGTGTGTGCAGAGGTGAATTGTGTTCGTTTCACCTGTTCAGCTGTATGTGTGTGTGTGTGTGTGTGTGTGTGTGAGTGTGTGTGTTTTATACCTCTGTCCTTTCTGAAGGAGACAAGGAGACACACTGTGTATTACGCATGCAGGCCTGAAGAGGTCATTTGTGTGTGTGTGTGTGTGCGCGCGTGTATGTGTGTGTGTGTGCGTGCGTGCGCCCGTGACAGGTCCAGATGATTTATGGAGCCTGACTTTGATTGGTCATCGACCGGGCGATTACCTGGAGTAAATCAAACCCCTAAAACTTATACATTCTGAGGTGGGGAAGGTCACTTATTGAAAGAGATGGTGAAAAATGGAGAGGTGGAAAACTAGGGAGTGTTTAACTGCACACTGGAGGAGACGGAGAGCGAGCGAGAGAGAGAGAGAGAGAGAGATTGTGGAGGTAGTGACCTTGGTCCTGACTGTGAGACGTGTGTGACAATGAGTTTGTCTCGAAGAGAAGAACATGGCCCTGCCTGCGTTGCACAGTGGCCTGTGTGAGTGAGCAGACACAACCCACTGCCTTATATCCCAGACAGTCGTTTAGAGAAGCAAAAATCAATCTCTAAATACACTGAAATCAACAATAATGTCTGGTATAAATATATGATATGTACTGATAAAATCTGATCCATTTGTTGTCCTCTACACCATGTATATTCACTGACAGATCATTTTGACTGTACACCCCCGTGTTACTGTATGTTTAAATAACACGCCGGTAAACTCATAACAAGCTCAATTAGTACGTAATTAAAATCCTCAAAGCTTCACGTATATATATAGTCATTAGGCAAGCTGTTGCCATGCCAACCGTGAGTGACAGCTGTCAGCTCAGATCATGTGACCAGTCATGTTCCTGGAATGTGGCGATGTTGGTAAGACAATGCATTTCGCACCAGGAGCTGGTCTGCTAACCACAATGCATGTCCTGACTGATTCCACTCTGTGAAGAGCAGCGTGTGTGTGTGTGTGTGTGTGTGTGCGTGTGTGTGCGTGTGTGTGTCACAAGCCACTCAGACACTAAAGAAATCTTTAAACACATTCATAATCTGTGAATATTGTATGTTTGTCCATCTATCTATCTATCTGTCTATCTGTTTGTCTGTCTATCTATCTATCTATCTATCTATCATTTACAATTTGGCATTTAGCGGACATTTTTATACCAAAGCGACTTACAATAAGTGTGTCAGGTTTAACTGCCTCATAAGCATAAGATTGTGGTGAGAATGCAGGTTTATTCTCAGTACCACGCTCCTGTGTATTCTGCGACGATTGAACAGAAAAACAATAAACAAGACCTGCGACATAGAGACAAGTTTACTACAAAGGATTTTTTTTTAGTACCATAACATAGAAAGAGAGGTTATGCACTGGGGGACAGGTAGTTTCTGAAAAGGTGGGTTTTCAGTCTCCTGCGGAAGATGGCGTGAGATTCCGCGGTTCTGATTGATTGAGGAAGGTCATTCCACCATCCCGGAGCAAGGGCAGAGAAAAGACGTGGCTGAGAGGAGTGGCTGCCAGGCTCCTAAAATGAGGGGACGACCAGCTGACCAGAGGCGGTAGAGCGGAGAGCTCTGGCAGGGGTGTAAGCAGTGATCAGAGACTGAAGGTATGATGGGGCGGCGCCTCTTGTGGCCTGGTAAGCCAGCACCAGTGTCTTGAACTGGATGCGGCCTGCTACTGGAAGCCAGTGGAGTGCAGTAAGTAGTGGAGTGACATGAGAGTGTTTTGGGAGGTTGAATACCAGGTGTGCAGCAGCATTCTGAACCAGCTGAAGCGGCCTGATAGCGCATGCCGGTGAGCGTGCCACTTAGGGCGTTGCAGTACTCAAGGCGGGAGATGACGAGTGCTTGGACGAGGAGCTGGCTTGCTCTCTGCCCGATCCATCTGCCTGTCTGTCTGTCAGTGTTTGACTGACGACCCGAAGCATTCGGAAGATGACATTCTACATGAGTCTAAAGAAGTCAACTTACTAAGTGATCTTTTTGTTTTGGGAGGGGGTCCAGTATCAATCTGGGATCCAGTATGAATATGAAATCCGAGCTGTACCTTTAAATATTCCTCCTCTGTCTCCTGGATTCTGGGCTCCGGCGGAAGAAGCTGTCCGGTGTTATTTATTCTGGCGATGTTTAGAACAGAAGCTCTGAGTCTAATTCTGACCTGTGTCGGCCCAGCTGTCTGCACTCACGGCTTCAGACTGTTTTTTTTTTGTTTTTTACGCACGAATGAATGCTCTGACATTTGTAGCACAATAAAAACAACCAAACCAGGCCACATTAAAATAATTCTTTTTTTTTTTTTTTTTTTGTCCCCTGGGAAATTGTTTACTATTGCATTGCATGCAAACCCGTGTATTTCAAAATCACATTAATACATACATTGGTGGTTTGGAAGGACACAGAACATTAAAGAGAAATATCTAGGCGCTTCGCTTTCTAATTTTATCTTGTACGATGCAATTCTAAGTGTACGTGTGCAAATAACAGAAACCATTCCCTTAGTCTGAGCACCGTACAATTAAAAGCTGTGTTCTGTTTGGGTAGCTGGACAGTTATTGTATATTAAACCAATTACATGGCCACCTGTTACTTTAAAATCACTGAGGAATTCACTTGTGGTAAACAGCCACAAAATCACCAAATTCTTTCTTTTTATTAAACAACGACTTTCCAAATCAGAACTGACTTTGAAGTCTGAGTGTGTGTGTGTTGAGAGATAGAGAGATTTAAAAAGGGGGAAAGTCTGTGAATCCTTCTCTCAGATAAATGAAAGGGTGAATCGTTTGGATGGAGGCGGAAAACCGCGGTTATCGCTTTCATTGGGGAAAAAATTCCTGTCCTTTTCACACACGCGCACACACACACACACACACACACATTTTCAACTAAACAGGATTACTGGCAGATATGGCTTCAGGTTAAAAAAAAAAAAAAAAAGAAGTCAACAGTAAATGCTGTTTCTCTTTTACTCATTTATCTCTCATGAGGGAAAACTGTCTTACAAACACGAGTGAGTATGCAGTGATGCATGATTCATTGGCATGACCATACCATGTTTCGTCCTCGAAACTGTAGGAGGCAGACGACACTCCACTGACCACAGTTTGGATGCTAAGATCAGTTGTAAAGCATGGCAACAGTACATGGATTTGGAGGGCTATGCATTGGCTCCTGTCTCAAGCCCTTAAAAAAAAAAAAAAAAAAAATCTGAACTACCCTGGCTTTTGAACTCTGTGACTGACACATTGCATATGAAAGTGAATCTATTCACTGCTCTTTGCAAGTCTAAAACAGCAAAGGGATGTAAAACTATATGTTTTCAAGTTTAAAACTTTTATCGCTTTCACAAAATGTGAAACACTATATAGGTAAAAAAAAAAAGTTCATATGATATGTATTATTGTTGTTGTTGTTGTTATTGATGATGATGATGTTGTTACTATTTGGTAAACGGTGACATACGTTAAAGAATTCACATTCATACACGGAAGGAGGCACGGGATTCAGAAGTAGATCCTCGAAGTTCCATGGTAACGCTCTCAGAGGAAATCTACCCTTCGATATACGAAGCCTACACTTCACCGTTTCCTCAGACAATACAGTAATCTAGAGCGAACAAGAAGTATTGCTCCACCTAGTGGACGAATTTGTGGGCCCTACTGTTTTGGAAGTCTATACTGTATTTTTTTTATTATTAAGTAACAACCTGGATTTATCGCACAACCAGACAGCACTGATTCGGCGGAACGGAGTGTTGCTATAGTCTGGACGGTTACCGACACACAGTGGTAGCCCCTGTTTTCTGGACGAAGGAAAACGCTAATTTGCCCTCTAGTTATGCCAATGTCCCCGAGGAAAAATAAACCAAACAAAAAACAGCGTATGTACACCCCCCACCCCCCAGATTAAAACAGACTTAAATGATAGGTAAATTATTTAAGCATGCCTATGATCGGTTTATTAGGTTGAATACATTTACTTACTTCGGTGAAACTTTCACGGTGAATTAGGGTGGATACACAGACGGCCTTTTATCTGACAAATGCCTGACTAAAAATATACTGGACCAATAAATGATAAGATATGCTTACTCTTGTAAGTGGCACAATGAACTTGTCAAATCATTTCAACTGTAATCAGCTTCCTTCTGTAAAGTCAATGTAAAAATCATGTACATAATCTCTCATTTATTAAACGATACTGAAATATAAAGTTAACATTAAAAACAACTTTCTCATATTTCCTATATTACCCGATTTTTTTAAACAAACAAACAAACAAACAAATAAATAAAAAACTGGCAAACCGTCTGCTGGGCTGTGTGCTTTCTACTGGGCGTCGACAAAATTAAAAGTGCGCATAAATCCGCCCTACATGCACAGATTAGCACCTGCGTAATTAAAATACCTTGTCCTACTTCTGGACGGACTCTACCTGAGCTCAGCCGACGCCAGAGCGCTCTCTCTCTCTCTCTCTCTCTCTCACTCTCTCTCTCTCCCCTCCCATCCCGTCTCTCTCTCCGGGTCTCTCTGCACTCGGTGCAGTAGGAGGGTCTATGTTCCTGAGATGACGTCGCTCCGCAAGTCTGTCTGACTCCTTCAATGTTGTTTTTTCATTTTTTTTAAAGACCAGTTCTCTGCCGGGAGGCTCCAAATCCCCCCCACAAATTTCTGGCAATGTGCACGTAACGTTTTAAGAGTTGACAGTGTCATTCTCACCGTTGCCGTCGAATTGTTCTGTCCAAAAACAGTGCGCGGTTGTTTTGAGGATTACGAGTGCATTTACGCAGCTGCGGGCTGCGCGTTCAGCTGTCAGAACTGAAACTAGTGGATCTAAAAGACAAGAGTAACTAGCAGTCGCAACACTGGGAATACTGTCTTTAAAAAGAGAATATACTGGGGTTTTACATACACATATATATAAAATTCGCTTTCCTCTGTTGGATTATTGGTCCCCGGCAACGAAGTCACCTGACAAAACTGGATGTCGTAAAAAGGTAAGGACTTAGAATGCATTATTCCCGAGAAAATTCAGAGTAACGCAGTTTTAAATGGCTTTTATTAAGGATAATCAACTGCGGCGACGGATTTAGGCTTGCGGCAAGTTTCTAACAAGTTCTCATTTAAGCTTGTTTAAGTAGATATTTCGTATTGTTTAAATAGCAAGCGATATTTAACTTTAGATCTGTAGAACAGCTATATGTTATACGAGACTAATGACCAAGTAATCACCAAATAACAACAATAATAATAATATTAGTAACAGTTATGGTAGAAATAAAAATGATAATAATGAAAATAATAATAATAATTATGCAATCCATCTCTTTCTTTTGTAAGTGCCATCGCTTGTAAAACAAGCTGGTAAGGGAAATCTGACTCACCATAAATTTAAAGCGACTCCCGTTTGTGGGAAAAGTAAACAAAGTCGCTTATAGCCTATATTTTCCGTTAGTTTAGTGGGTTTCATGACTCGGTTCATATGGTGAAACGTTCCGAACAGAGATATTTCGGGGTGATAATATCGAGACGAAAATCGTCGACCGTGTGTCTTGAATAAAGGCTACATTTTCCGTTGCACACTTTTTGGTGCATGAATTAGCACCAATTTTGATTTAACGTAACAGCAATGTTTGATTTCACTACATAGTACTCGCGTCCCTTTAAACTTAAGTTTGGTACAGAAACCGCCGTTGCTCTATAAATATCGGTACATTTCGTACTGATGTAAGTTTTGCATGGGCTTGTCAGTTAACCATTTCAGAGAGATGGCACCCAGACTAACCTACATACGACCATTTAAAGAAATAAACTGCAAGTGCATGCAATTGTCAAGTCAAACTACACGATGTGCAACGAAGATGTTGTAGTATTAAGAGTTGCAGTTGAACGCATTTGCGAAAAGCGTACATACAAACTGCGTCACTGCCACCAAGTACTGAAGAGATGTCGCAGTTTGATAAAGCGGGTAATTGTTTTGTACGTGGTAATATTTGCTCCTCAAACAAAACACATTAAGAATAAAACTAAAAAACACAAGTCGAGGCAAAGTTTTCATGTGTGTTGCACGACGCACACACAGTTGGGTGTTCCAATTTTCAAAGCAGTGGCGCAGCAATGCTCGGGCTGCAAGACGATCAAATACCAGAATGACAGGGACCGGACCAATCCGTGAGAAAGTTCTGGCGACACACTGTCTCGTTCTGCCCAATGGTTGCTCTCAAGAGGTCGGAATAAAAAAAAAAAAAAGAGAGAGAGAGAACGAGACACACACACAAACACACACTCGCACAAACTACGTCATGTGTTTTAAAGCCCAACTGTCAAATGCAACTTTAGGGATTTCTGCCACAGTTAAAGTGCACTTTGACAACACAACGAAGCACACTGCTTGTACAGTAGACACTGAACTGTATAACCGAGCGGTTGACCTGAGGCGATAGTTAACCACACGACAACGACGCCTGCTCTAAATAGTTACCTATCTTATTCGATGAATGTGAATGCTTAAGTATTAATACAAATCGTTATCGGTCGGCGGTTATCATATGTCAGGCGATCAGATGTCCAGCCCCTCCCCTAGAACCGTCTCAGCCCGGGGTTCCTTCTCTCTCTCTCTCTGTCTCTCTCTCTCTCTCACACACACACACACGGCAGGACCAAGGACTCAGTAACCGAACTTCAGATGAGGACTGTGTGCAAATTAAGAGTAAAACATTGCGCACTTACTGACTAGACTTTTGTACACTTTCTGCATAAACATCATTACGAATAGTGTTTCTTCAATTGATATGAAAGATATGAAAGATCTTTTTTTTTTGTTTGTGCCAATGCTGTCTTGTAATGACTATGAATGTAGGTCAGTAATGCTTAAAAATTTCATTTCGCAACTAGGACCTGAAAAATATTTGCAATCCGACCGTTAATCCTCGAACTGTGCTACCGAGCAGCAAATTGATATTATCGTCATGCCAAATAACAAATTACTCAAAACTTCAGTATTCCCCCCAAACCTCGCATTAACCTACACTTTCACCCAAAAGTAGTGCAGCTTCAGGGGACCTCTGCCTACGGAAGAGCTTTCAGTTCGGATTTCACTCAACTGGAACAATCAGCAGTGTGTCAAGACTTCAGCAGAACAGAGCAGAGAGCAATGAGGCTTCTCCAGAGAGTTATAAAAACCAGATAATAACATTTGTCTTAAGTCCAGGCTACATTCATTCATTCATTCATTCATTCATAACACACACACACACACACACACACACACACACACCAAATTCAGTGTAACCCCTCTACAAGGGGAGCATAATTCCCTAAATGCCCCTGTAACATGTGAAATGATTGTTGCTTTCATCCAACAATGATTCTCTCTCTCTCTAGGTTTATCAAATGATCCAGACATGGAGACAAAACGATACCAAAGTCTCTTTGAAGGAACCGACACAGGGAGCCGGTGGGCTCAAGTACCAAGCTCTGTGGACTTCTGCACGGCAGAGCAGGGTGGTCTGACCAGCAGTGACGTTCTCATGGACATCGTGAACGTAACCTGCGCCCAGAACGCCAGCACCGTCTCCGCAGCCTGCAAGGAGAATGGCATGAAGAGAAACGAGCAGGCCACGTTTCGGAACAACCAGAATCAGAACCAAAACCAGAATCAGAACCAGCCCTTCGCTTTCCCAGCTTTCAGCAGCCCCCTCTGTGGCCGTAAGCCAGAATCAGACTCTAAGGAGCTGTCTAAAACAGTCGCAGAATCCATGGGTTTGTACATGAATGATGCCAGGGAAGCAGACTTTGGCTTTGGCCAACAAGACGCCCGAACAAGCCAGTGTAGCCCTGGGAGACAGTACCCTCTGTGTGGGCAGGTCTTGCAGGACAACCCTCAGGCCAGTGCAGCAGGAAACCTGAAGATGAAAGCTCCTTCCACAACGTTCCCCAGTATGTCTCACCCACCAAACGGTAAATCCCTTAGGGAATGTTCCACCAACACTGCATCTGGCCCTTCCGTCCTGGCTTCGGCTCTCTCCTGCAGTCCCCGGGGCTCCGGCGCTATCTCCAGCCCAACCAGAAATAATATGGTCACCTCCTCCTCCAGTCCCACATGCTTTGGCATCGGCAGTCCCACAGCCAACACCAATAACCACAAGCCTGCAGCTAGCTCCAGCCTGTCCCACGGACACAGGGGAAACACAAACATCTGCAGCCCAGCTGAGTCCAGCACCATCGGGTCACCACCTTTGGAAAGTCCCCTCGGTGTGATGAAGTCTCCCATGTCCAGCCCTCAGAGCATGAGCAGCGTGAGGTCGCCGTTGTCGTGCAGCGCGAACTTGAGGTCTTCGGTTTCTAGCCCGAATGGCAACGTCAACGTGAGGCCATCCATGTCCAGTCCGTCCGCCATCGGACCTGTGGCCGTCTCCAGCCCGGGACATCACTCCAGAAGTTTCCCCGTCGCCAGTCCGCCCACGGGCCTTGGGCTGGTTCAGAACGACATCAACAGCCCCGAGGGGAGGGAGAGCGACTTCAAGGGGTTCGAGTTCCCCAAGGTGGAAAATGTGGACGGGGAGATGTTTAACGTGGGCTTGGACTCCATGGGCATGGTGAAATATATCAAAAACGAACCGGGCACCGACTTTAGGAGTATGTGCCTTGGTGGCAGCAGCACCAAGAGCAACATGGTCACGTCGCCTTTCGTGACGCAAATTAAAAGCGAGCCAAATCAAGAGGCCAGTTGTTCGGACTTGCACTACGGAGAGGCACAGCTCTCGATGGGCATGTTTCCCGGTGCAGAGACCACGTACTTGTCTTTAAGGGATAATATTGACGAGTACAGTCTTTCGGGGATCTTAGGACCCCCTGTTTCTCCTCTAAATGGCAACTACGAACCTGGCGTGTTTCCCAACAGCATCTTGCCAAAGGGGATTAAGCAGGAGTCTAACAACGGCAGCTTCTACCCGGAGAAAAACAACGGGTCGACATCGGCCATCGTCGGCGTTAATTCAGGAGGGCACTCGTTTCATTACCAGATCGGGGCGCAAGGAACAATGTCGTTTTCGTGCCACGATGTGAGGGACCAGTCAAACCCATTGTTGAATCTAATTTCCCCAGTTACTGCGTTAATGGAAACGTGGAAAACGCGGCCTGGCTTGTCGCAGGGATCTCTCTCTACCAGGGAAGACGGTTACCTGGGCCAAGGATGCCTCACAGACAGCTTGCCAAGGTAAGATGCTGGAGAAATGCTGGGGATTTTTTTTTTCCCGGTACATACACAGGATGCGTAAGTGCTCATTTTGCTTTCGAATGTGCTAAACTGAATCAAAGACACACACCAAGACAGTTCCCTTCATGTCTGAAGTTGTGGCTCGCTCTAGGCAAACTTGGGGTCTGATTTTATTAACATTCACATAACAGAAACTTAAATATCATTCCAGAAACGTAAATATAAGTTGATGTTTTGAAAATAATATATTATCACATACCATCTTGGTTAAACATCAGTTTAAAGCCTTTTATTATTAGAGAACTTGTTTGATTTGTGTTCCTTAGGGCTGGAGGCCAGGCTGCTTTCAGCTGCTCTGTAATATGGGTACAATGCATCCAATATGTCGGCTGTTATTAAACTTTTAGCGTGTTAGGCCCCTCCGTGAGGCAGTGATGTTAGCAGTGCTGTATGAATGAAAATGTGCTGGACATGCAGAAAGAGGGGTTTAAAAAAGAAAGAGAGCAGTAATTGTAGGTTGAGAGGGCTAGGAGCGGGTGTTGTCTCAGAGAGTCATGGGAAGACGTCCAGATTATTGTTAAGTTTCACACAAGCCTATGATTACAAAATCACAAAGCAAATACTGGCTTGTGTCCTACTGTAACTGGAAGGCAAAGTTTTTCTCTTATCAGGACTCTGTGTATGAGTGTGTGTGTGCGCGCTCATAAACTCACAAACACAACTCGTACACAGTACTCGCTCTTTCTGTCTCACTGTCTCTCTCTCTCTCTCTCTCTCTCTCTCTCTCTCTCACACACATACACAAATAATTGTGTTGTTATCAAAATAGACTTTTCAAAGACTTTGTGTAACGCATTTTTTTTTTTTGTATAAAGTCCTGCCAATCGCCAACAGCTCTCTAAATAATTTATGAGGTGTCACGTGTTTCCCTCATCGCCAAAGAAACAATAGAATAAACAGTAGGATTAAGGCGGGACCCCCCACCCCCCGCACCTTCCCGAACTTAAACAAACAGTGATCCCAAAGAGAACCATTGCATTCTTCACACGGGGCCCTCACGGAACCGGCAGCAACTTCCAGCTCGGACTTTTCTTTCTTTCTTTCTTTCTTTCTTTCTTTCTCTCTTTCTTTTCTAGAATTTGTTGTTTTTGTTGTTGTTATTTTCAACCGGTGGTTCGATCTGCTTTCAGCTGCGTGAGAAGTTACAAAACCCTGCATTAGAGTCCAAGACAAATAAAATAAAACTGTGCAGCCATAAACTGCAGTGAAACTGGGCCGCAACCCTGAAACGATGTGATTGTGTTACGTAACCATCGGGCAGAGGAAGGAGGGTAGTGTGGGGGCTGGGGGGGGGGGAGTGGAGTGGAATGGAGGTGGTTTGTTCGGGGGGTGGGGGGTGGGGGTATTTAGGGGGTATGTTTACAGTAAAATCAAAAGATAACAGACCGTATTTTGGATACCACAGTCACCCTTATGATGCATTTCTTGTCTCTCCCCCGACTTTCTCTAGCTGTTTTTATCACAACCAACCTCTAATAAAATGTTTGTCGGTGATCGTCAGAGCCATAAACAAAGGCAGAGCGAGCCTGTCTCGCATCACACTTTTATGGCTTGACAGCACAGGAAACTCAAAACAATACAGTCGAGCATATCTCCCAATGACTTACGAAACCATGATAAGAGTTAGATGTTTGTCCAAGAGGGGGAGAAACTCATGCGGCCCTCTCTTGGGGATCGGGTCCGCACTCCCAGGCAATTAGACTTTTCCAGCCATTACGGTTGCACCGACCGTGAATGGTTTACCTAATGATTTTCTGTGCCCAAATTTCCCGACGTCCGTCAAAACAATTATTCGGTCACTCGAATCAAAACGAGCATTACCAAGTCGTCTACGCCGGATAAAGTAGGTTAATGACCTCGGCTTTAGAGTAAATCAGAGCTTTGTTGTTCGGCAAGAGGCTGACGCCGCTGCCGGCATGGGCAGATGAGACCGGAGTCAATGAGTTCAAATTAGCTGCACCTTATCTTCCCTCTCCCCTGGTCTGGAATCGGTCCACGTGTAATAAAACACATATCTGTCGCTAATGCTTATGTAATTTTACTCCTTTGTGTCGTTTAACCTCTACAGTGAACAACAAGTAATTTAAAAAGAAAGAAAGAAAAAGAAAGATCTTTTGTGGGGTTTTTTTTCTGTGGGAGTTGGTTTCGCTGATGATCTTACGTGCTGTAGCTTGACGTCCGTTTAAGTAAATGTCTTCAGCACTGAGAACACACTGAAGATTCTCCACATTTGAACAATGGTTGTCTACTGTAACTAACGACACAGAGCCATCAGCGGGTGAAATCTACACAGCCCTGGTAACTACATTTACTGCAAATAGTTGACTTTTTGCACACCCCAGTGAGGCTGCCTTTTAAATGCCTTTAACTTTGTATGGACTCACACCCTTCATGGGTTAAATCAAGTTTGATTACTTAGACGTAACCCATTTTTCTTACACCCCCCCGCCCCCCCGTGTTAAATGCTTTACCCCAAGTGAACCTAGCAAATTAAAAGAAGACCAAAAACCACAATTGTTGTCCTAGAGTTTGATTCTAAACAAACATTCAGATCAAAAGCTTTTTTTTTTTTTTTTTTAAGCTCAGTTTAGAAAGAATAATTCGCCTCTGGCTATTACGTGTAATAAACTTGATTGTTTTTTTTCCCCCTGAACTCTTAGTTCTTTGGTTTTAAAACTGATGGCTGGTGCATTGGAAATGAATTGGATAGATAATGGAGGTGGAAGAGTAGGGGACAGAGGTGTGAGAAAGGGGATAACAAGCCATGGAAAAAGAGAGAGAGAGCGAGAGAGAGAGAGAGAGAGAGAGAGAGAGCGAGAGAGATATGATTCGTTGTTACCTTGAAGCTGACCCATCAGGGCTGAAGCCAGAGCATTGCAGACCGGATCACAGCCTGTCTGAAGCTAATGAGATCCAGCTTAGCCCTGATGTCAGCTTCCATAACAGACAGTGGATGTGTGGCTAACTGCCATGCAAGCCTGTGAGCTCTGCCTTTTAGCACTACAACTCTTACAAACACACACACGCAGACAGCTTCTCTCTCTCTCTCTCACACACACACACATAGCCACACACACACACACACACAGACAGCTTCTCTCTCTCTCTCTCTCACACGCACACACACACATAGCCACACACACACACACACACACACACACACAGACAGCTTCTCTCTCTCTCACACACACACACATAGCCACACACACATAGCCACACACACACACACAGACAGCTTCTCTCTCTCTCTCTCTCTCTCTCTCTCTCTCACACACACACACATAGCCACACACACACACACACACACACACACGCATATAAACACATTCTCTCTCTCTTTTTCTTTTACTCTCTATTTCTGTGCTTTCTGTACCTTTGCTTCATTCTCTCTTTTCCATCTGTCTTTCTCTCCTCTCTCTCCATCACACACCCTCCCCCTCAATTTCTCCATGGGTCATTAAGTTCATCACCCTCTGGTGTCTGCCCAGCTCTGTGTATCTACATTATACCCAAACTATTATTGAATCATTCAGATGTTACATAATCGCCTGAAAAAAAATGAACAGAACTTCACAGGAAGCGAGAGAGAGAGAGAGAGAGAGAGAGAGAGAGAGAAATGAAAATATTGGATTGTGGTACAGAGTGCCTGTTAGGACAGGTGAAACAAATTAAATCTGTCCTTTTTAAAATCTGTTTAAAGAAACTTTGTTTAGATTTCTAAACAATAGTTATAAAAAGAAGTATGATAACATTCTTAGCAATGCAGAAGTACTGAAATGACAAATTGTTTGGTTAAAATGGTGGTATTTCGGGGGGGGGGGGGGGGGGGGGGGGGGGGGGGGGGTGCATGCTCTTAATCTTGCTCGTTGGAGGAGCCAGGATTACTCTGCATGAAAGCTTTTTAACCCTGACTCTGAAGAGCTGGATGGAAAAAAGAGAGAGAGAATGGAGGAATGAGGGAGAGAATCTCTGTAATTCGGTAATTGTCTTTAAGGATGTGTGTTTACTCTGAAGAGAGAAGGGGCGAGTGGCCAAGCCTCCGAGTCGTGAAAAGATTTCCCGCTCGCTTTGTGACACTAATGCTGTGCTGAACAGAAACGCCTATACTGTAGTTTGGTTCCTCTGTTTAGGATTTTGGTCTGTGTAGCAAAGATTGTACTGGAGAGAAAACAACAACAACAACAACAACAACAACAAAAACCCACAGAAAATGTTTATTCGCTTCCATGGCTGTTTTCATAGTGATCTTTTTTTTTTTCGTGCAAACCGTAACCAGGTCACATAGCAAACAGACGGTGAAATGCAACATGATGACTAAATGACCTGTCTATGGGGTGGATGAGCCAGTGGGTCGCGGTTTATTCCCAGAGCTTACTTTACTTGCCTGGGCTGAGTCAGAAACACAGTGAAGTGTGTAAATCTTAAAGTTTGTTATGGCTCCTGTAGGGCTTGTCTACTGCTCAGCTTCTGCTTCGAAACTTCGAAAAAACATCCCTCTCTTCACATTACAGCAGATGAGAAGGAGAAAATCTGACCAGTGTAAAATTAACTCTTAAGAGTTTTTTTATGCTGCCCACACTTAACAGAGTAAATAAAACGATGACAACGCTCAAAGCCAGCCCAGATGTAAAGTAACTCTGAAATTTACCCTGTGCAACTCCAGTGAATGTTTTACTCTGGAAAATGACACTGGTAAATATGCTGTGTCGTAATTTGATTCAGTTTTTAAATGATTTAAGGGCTTTACTCGCAGTGTTAGCAAGTTTAGAGTTTTATATATATATATATATATATATATATATATATATATATATATGTGTGTTTGTGTGACTGTCTGATCAGTGTTAGGTTTTTTTTTGTTTGTTTGTTTTTTCTGTTTTGTTTTTTGCAGCTGACTGCGTTGTTGTAGCTATCTCAGCATGCTTTACAGACGGGTTAAAGCAAATGAGTGCTATTGTGTTCGGCATTAAGGGCAGGTCTGGGGATTAGGACTTGTTAGTTCTGACTGTGTTACCTTCTCATGCTCAGGTTGGACGGGGATTAAAGGGGCGGGGCCAGGAAATGCTTAACAGTGGAAAACACACAGCTGTTATGAGATTACATAAGTATTGCAGTGTTTTAGTGAAATTCATTTTACCGAATAAGTTTTAGTTCAGTTTATAACACACATGACTACGTATTTCGATATAAAATTGATCCTGATCTGAAGTGGCTGTTGTATGTCTGTTGTGTCTTCATCATAAACCACGTATTTTAACGTTTTCATCAAACCCAAAACCATATCTGCCCGTAGGAATATGGCAGATATCTACCCCCCCCCCCCCCCCCAAACACGGTAACTCCGTAACCCCAGTAACCCCGGTAACCCCCTCACTAACCTCCCCCAATCCAACTCTGCGCGCGACTCCAGGAAATTTTGCACTGGAAAAATCAACATTAGTAGGAGTAGGATTGAGTCCAGGTGTTGGTGTGGAGCTGCTCTCTCCTGTACAGCGCTATAATCTGAAAGCCTGCATGGGCCGACTTGGTTCTGCGTGAGGACCGGCTGGGTTCGGCATGGGTAATGGGGCCAGCAGGGACGGAGGAAGAGACCATGCGGGCGAGGCCCAGACTCAGCGGGAAGAGAGCTCTCTCCGCTGGAGCTTGGCCAATTCTCAATGTTCCTGGGCCAGACAGAAAGGGCACGGTCTCGAGAGAGCACTAATAAGCCTTTAATTGTATGTTCTTCTGCAAAATGAATGGACGGCATTGATTTGATTAATCTAGCCGCTGCTGGGTACTGATGTCCAATTAAAATCTGGCCCGCCTGATCGTCGCCTCAGTGCCTGATGGGACATACGCAGGGTCCACCACTGCACCTTGCCTAAGACTGTTAGATCGAAAAGTGTGTGTGTGTGTGTGTGTGTGTGTGTGGTTGGTGGGGGAAGGTGACTCAAGAGAGTGCATATGCAAATACACACACTCACACACCACACACCTGTTGGACCGGGAGCAATACTGCCCCCGTTAAGGTGATTCCCTGAGAGGGTCTATGCATCTCCATAGATGATACAAACACACACTGAGACTTTAAAAGGTACTTGGCCTTCATTCCACTTACACTAAAATTAAACGATACAGATCACCAACATGAAGCTAAGTTCTTTTATTTACCATTTTAGGCTTAGAGCCTTAAATTTTGTGGGGTTATCATAATATCCTCAGGTTTACAGTGTCTAGGAAAAGTATAGGTAGGTTAATGCCAGGAAGGACAAATAACTTCTTTCCACCTCCTGAAGAAATGAGTCACATTATTGGACTTGACGCATTAACGTTACAGACGTGAGGTTTCCGAATCATAGCCACTTTTTACTAAAGACGGCTACGGTTGTCTCTGTCTACAAAACACACCCACTCACACTCACACTCACACAGACAGTAATTAGCGTGTAGGTACTGTTCGCTCAGGCTGCTGGATTAGGATGGGTGTCCTCATATGAACCTCTTCCTCAAACACTGTTTGGTGATACGAAGCCAAATTTCCACTCTGCTGCTCAGGACACTGTATCTCTGCCTGACAGTAAGAGCACCAGCAACTGATAAGACCGCCCCTACCCGTTCACCTTTTTCATCACCAAACACACACACACACAGACACTATATCACTCTACACCCCACTTTATGTTTTGTTTTGATTCTTTATGGAAACTTGGTGATGGCGTTAAACTTCTGTCTAGACAGTTTGACGTTTACATTTTATCTACATTTGCCCTTACTTATTACGTGTTTTTAATAGGGTAATATTGCATGTGTGCATGTGTGGGTGCGCGCGCACGTGTGTGTGTGTGTGTTGAGTGGTACTTGTTTGCCTGTGTCATTAAACGAAAAGCACGACCTGTAAAAATAATGAAAGGACATTGTTTGGGCTTTTTGAGAGAATGACAACCCAGGAATGACAGAGTTTCCATGGCGTTCATTCCTGTCCTCTGACAAAACTCTCCCGACATGAACTCTCTTGTTACCGTCAGTAGATTGAGATTAAAGATTAGAAATGCAATCTGACGTGTCATAATCAATGGCGACACATTTCTCACCACATCGTCCTTGGATTATTTCCTGCAGTTGGATATGCATGATTGAACAAACACAGAGCAACGTGATTGGTCATGTTTAACTGGATGGTGCTCAAGTGTTTGTGCTGAACGGTTGTGTGTGTGTGTGTGTGTGTGTGTGTGTGTTAAACGTGTTGCAGTACGACTGGGGGTAGAAAAAACCTGGCAGTGTGCTGTCTTAGTCATTGACACTGACGGAAATGGATGTCATTAATGAAAACACCTCGAAAAATGTTAATTCTTCCACATGGGCTATTTGCAAAGTAGGTTAAGCTCCTTTGGCTCCATTAAGGAGAGGGGGGGTGGGGGTTGGTTCGGGTGCAGGGAGGGGGGGTAAAGACTTGAAGACATGCAAACTTTCCAAACACTATTTTACATCACACACACGCACTAAAACTCACAAACACAGGACTTGCCGTTCGTCTGGACCACTAAATCTTTTAAAATGGCCCATGGAACAGCATTAAAAGTGACTTAGAAAGTGCACTGGGCCCCCCCCCCCCTCTCCCCCCCTCCCTCGCTCTCTTTCTGTGCCCTGATGTCTGGGAAACAAACAGGAGACCAATGGGGTTTTTTGGGAGTTTACACCCATTACCTCCAGAAGAAAAAAAAGGCTCTTATTTATCCGTGACAAGAGCTATGGGACTGTCTGGTCACAAATCAATTACACAATGTGCTGGAGACAGTTAATGACACACTGAGAAAAAAAAAAAAGAAAAAAGAAAGAAAGAAAAAACGACTCTTCCCGGTGTCAGATGACAGCTCGGGAAAAAAACGCACTATATCATATTTACACATCGACAGAGTAATCGCAAACACACGCTTTAAAGAGGATACCTCAGCAGGAAGCTAACTGGATCCATCACAAAATAAAGCAACTACTTGTGTGTGTGTGTGTGTGTGTGTGTGGCTGAGGTAAATTATTGTGGCATTAGCCCAGCGGCATAATGAGAAGATGCCAGTTCACTAACTGGTAAAACTGTCATGTTTGTTTACTGACAGTCTCTGCGTATTACTGGTCATACTGACAGGACTTAAGAGGATTTGTGCCAACTATCCTGGCATCAGAACAGGAAAAGTTCATTTATAACTCTATATATTTCATTTATAACTCTATATATGTATATATCTATATGCATATACTCACAGTACATAACTTCTCCAAAATGCCATAGCAACAGTTTAGAGTTAGGCATGTCATATGGTGTATGCCTGTGGTCATTTTGACCACATGTTACACCCTATGACAACTGAGGAGACAACTGTCTCAGATTAATCGAAACACTATTATGTTCGCTTCAGTCTTGATGTACGTATGTATGTATGTATGTATGAAAAGATACTGAATTGATCACTATGGAAACCAAAGTCATGTGATCTGTGACAGCATAGCATTTATATGGTTCACTGGGGTTTCTCTCTGTGGGTCTGTGTGTATGCGCGTGGAGAGTTAGTTATCAGGAGGCCTCTCAGAGTGGAGTGTGTAGGCTGTATGTCACTGCCCCGTGCCTAACTACCGCACTGATCCCTATTCACCCTCTCTCTCTCTCTCTCTCTGTCTGCTTCTGATGGCGTTAACAGTCGTCTGTCTCTACATACTCCTCTTCTTACTCTCTCTATCACTCTCTTAAACACACACACACACACACTCTCTCTCTCTCTCTCTCTCTGTGTCCTAATCTGATAGGCAGGCAGTGTTTTAGTCAGTCTGTGACCATTAAAAAAAAAATCACTTTTATGTGGTGTAGAACTTTATAGATACACACACACACACACACACACACACACACACACACACCCTATCTGTTTAACTGCAGATAACAAAGGGGATTGGAGAGAGATGCTGGATCAAGTTTTTTTTTTTTTTTTCCTTGCTTTCGACCACAACTTTGAGGGGAAAATGAGATATATTGGAAACAGAGTGATGCTTCAAAAGTAGCTACTTTTTTTTCTCTTTCCCTTTCTGCAGGACTCACTCACAATAACATGCTTTGTCCAAGTGTGTAGTGACTTTATCACGAGAGTGTCTCTGTCATGGTGGAATTTTTAATGAAGTAGGCTAAGTGTTTCAGTCCTTAGACCCTGTGCGTAATATCCACACATCATTTGCAGAAAAACAACACTTAACCTAGTTTATTCCAAAAATGTAATTTTTTTTTTTAAAAACCTGAGAAACAGCACGTTGTTTTGATTTTTTTAAAAACTCCCCCGTACTGTAAAAGCCTTGATAATGCAAATGAGTGCTTAATCCGTACTCATGGCGTAAGTACAGCGCACATCTGGAGTGATAATTTGATTTGTTACGGCTTGATCGAATCCTTCGCATATTTCATCCATTGAACTGGCAGAGTATTATTCTCATCATAGGTTGGAATAAACTTATTCAGATAAAGCCGTGCCTAAGTTTAAAAAAAACAAAAAAGGTCTAAAAACGGAGCACAGGACAAATGGCTTCGACATCCCTCTGTTCGAGCAAAGCTGCTCACCCCTCTCTTATACCTTATGACCTACTTCCATTTAAAAAAAAAAAAAAAAGAAAAGAAAAGAAAAGAGATTTTATTTATTTATTTATTTATTTTCGGCAGAGGCACCCATGTGAGTCCAGTCGACTCAACTGTCGGGTCGGATCCATGCTAATGTTCATTAGGCGTCCTCCAAAACGAACTGAAAGTGCGGTTGCCATGGCAAAACCGCAGCAAACCCGACCTTCCTTATAATAAAACCAGTTGATTCATGCAACATGACAGAAGAGCTCCCATGACTTATGTGTTTCCTTTTCTTAACGTCCACTCCAAAATCCCAGTTTTGAACTGCGTCCAATTCATGCACTGCGCACATGTGTGAAGCAGTACTTGGCAAGAGGATGTCTTTCCCAGTTGTTACTAGCGGGTTTGAGATGCCTAGCGTTCCATCCAGACTCGTTACGTTCACAAGCGTTTCTCTGTTACGCGCGCCTTTTTTTCTGCTGTATCAGGCTAAAGAAGTTTAGCTACACTGACGACGGCCGTGTCACTTAGCAACCCGGCAGTCACATTCAAATCGGCCACACGCTGCCGATACTCTGTCTGTACATAGTACTAAACGAGATGCCCGCTTAAATCAGAACGATCGTACTGTGGCAGCGTCGAAATAAGGTGAATAGCCTCCTAATGTTCTCTAATTCCACTTGAGTTTTTCCCACGCAAGGTTAACCTGATTCGGGGGCTCGTGCCACGGACGCAACAACTCATTCATCAAACGCACAGAACACTGTCATGTGCAGAGCCGGTCCTGACCTCCCTGGGGGCCTAAGCAAAAATTTGGCTAACTTCCTCCTACCTTACCCGCGAGCAATGTAAACCATTTGCCACTGCCACTGCGTCAGGCCCATTCAAACTCGCTCGCCCAGATTTCCTTTAATACGTTTTCAACTATAAAACTCTATATATACTAAAGCTTGGCTGAATACTTGATAGGTTATTATTTACTGAAAGATGTGCATCCATATTGCCCAGTACGTCCAGCTAATCAACATTTTAAATTCAACATTTAATCAATAGTCAATGTCAATCCACTGCTTTCCATCTTGCATGAGTCCAGAGTTGTAACTAAACCGTGACCGAGAGACTAGATAATCATCGTCTTGTTTTAAAATGATTTAGGCCTTTGAGGAGTGCCATCACACCCATATGTTGTCCTGGACTGGTCTCCACAGAGGTTGCTGATGGAAAGCGCAAGTTTCATTTCGCGCAGGCGCACACGAACGCATGTTCACGCGCGGCGCGGTCGTCTTTTCCGAGCTGCAGTCTATAAACACCGCTGCCCGTTGCTGAGTCACAAAACACAGCCTTGGAAGTGGCTGGCAAGCAAGCAACTAGGTTAGCAAGACAGACAGACTAGAGAGAGGTGCACTGGAAGCTAGCACATCAACTTAACGTTACTGTTATTTGCTGACATCAAACTTGGAGAGGAGAGAACAGGAGTTTACCTGATCGCTGGTCCCACAATTCACTCTCACGGCGTTTTTTTCTTTTCTTTTTTCTCTTTTCGTGACTACAAGGATAGTTCTGCTCCATCCTTTCATTGAGGTTGTAAACATTGGCACATTGGCACCCGCTTTGACATGGGAGGGGGAGGCGGGGCCCCGGTGTAATTCGCGGGGCCTTGCGCAACTTGCGCAGTGAGCGCGTAGGGCCACCCGGCTCTGTGTGAACCGACACTCACATGACAAGATTCCTGCTGCGACCCACAGCAAGCCCAGAGGAAACAGATCCGATGGGGGAGTGAGGGAGTGTGTGTGTGTGGGGGGGGCAGTGATAGGGTTCATGTTCAACTTGGGCACATGAGCTGTCTTGGCGCGTGAATGCATAGAACACTTGCACACTCACATGCGAAACACTTGCGCATTCTCATAAGCTCTCGCACATACGTGAATGATAATAAACAATCGTAAACATCCATATGGAACATACTCAAGTAGACGCATGAAACACTTACACATGTGAAACTCTAGTTAATACCTATATGTATTTTAAAACACACACACACACACACATACACACTACTGTATGCATAAGGAACACATACATATCTAAACACAGGTAGCATTTCGGTGAGCCTGAAACCTTAATGGCCCTCTGTGTGATCCAGTGGCTCTCACAATGGAAACACAGAGACTATTTTAGCTCCACGCTTTCCATACTGAGAGCAAACTCTAATTGTTTAGCACAGGTTGCGAGGTGGAAGACTGACCGGGCAAACCAGTCAGCCGAAAGTGTGTCAGAAACTGCCGACACGTGACTGTTTCAGAACTGACGCACAAATTGGGTTAATCTATGACCTGTGTGTTTAACAGGCTTAAATTGATTTAACCCAGCTCCAACAATTGAGTTTCACATGTCCAAATTGCAAGCTTTCTATACTAGGCTTGCATGTGACTTCAACACAGAAACATGTTAGACTGGTGTTTTGACACAGCCTGATGCTAACAGCCTGTATAGTGAAAGGCCTTGCTAATGTTCAGCTTTGTTTTTATGGGTAGAATTATTAACGCACAGTGTTCAGTAAAAAAAGCACACATCCCTTGTTTATGCTTCAATATGCCAAGACAGTTGGAAGTCAGAGTTGCAGCGTCAAAGCCAAACAAATTCGCAGCACGACCCAATATGTCACGTTTGCCTATCAAATAATGAAGTCAATGTCGGGGCCAGTGTTGGAGTCTAAAAATACTAGCGGGTCAGTTGCTTCCTCCTCTCAGTCTGGAGCGCCGGGGATCGTGAGTGAGGTCTCCTTCTGCGGACAGACACGCCGGAGAGCATTCTCACCGCTTTCCCGAGGCGGCTCTGTTCATTTTAATAAATCAGAGGTCTTTCCCCCATGCCATTAATCATGCCCAGGATGTGGTTTGTTTAAGAGGTTTCACTTTGGAAATTGCGGGCATAAAAAAAAATGAACAGAAAAAATCTTTTTTTTTTTTTTTAAAAAAGTGTCAGAAAGAAGCTTGTTTATTTCGGCTTGTAGCGAAACATGTCCCAACGCAAGGAAGTGTGAACCTGTGTCGTGATGTTTCTTTTGAAAAAAAAAAAAACGGGATGAAATCGGGGAAAGTAAAAAGTGACAGTGAGAGCCAGGTGCCAAAGGAAGAGGAAGAGGAGGAGGAGAGGAGGAAGGGTGTTAGTGCCATTCTGTCCTCCCTGAAGTTCCTCTACGGATTGCGCATGGCATCGCAGTGAATACCAGGCAGGGCAAACGACAGATCTCTGAGGGCGTGGGGGGGAGGGGGGGGGGGGGGTCGTGCCTAACCCCCCCAAAAAGGGCAACAGAGGGCATGAATCCGGCTCCCGTCCGGGCATTTCTCTCATTAAGGGCTGAGCAAGGGTGTTGCGTTGCAAAAAATGTCCTTGCCAAAAGCGGTGTCCTCCTTTAGCCCGCTATGACCACTGTGAGAGAGAGGGAGAGAGAAAAGGAGAGGGTGGGAGAGAAGAGCCAGAAAAGAGGAGTGGAAATGCTGAGTCACTGGTTGTGTTAGGGGAGTTGGGTTTCACCCCCTGGGCGTGAACGATCCTGCATGAGTTGGGATGCGTGACAAGATCCCACGGGGACCTTGTCGATGCTGAAAAGGAGAACGCGATGTCGGAATCACGCGGGAGGGGCTGGGAGTGTTAAATACCTCCGTGTACAGTGTTCAGAACTCTTAAGAATCTTGCTGGGGTTTTTTTTTTTTTTTTTTTGGCAGTTTGGCTTTCGGTTTGAGCCTGAAACCTCCGCTTGTGTTAACCCTAAAAATCCAAAAAAACAAAAACAAAAAAACCCTTGAAAATTAGAGTCAGATCTCAGCGTGCGATAATTTCCTCTCGCCCTCCCCAATGCTGGGCTGGCTCTGGGCACAACATCTCATTCCATGTTTTTTTTTTTTTTTTTGTGTATGTGTGTGTGTGTTTCTAGCCAACATCTGTTTGTCTCACAATGCGAGTGATTCCCCACTGTTTCCTGTGGACAGGGCAGAATTGTGGTTTTCTGTAGATATGGAGACACATGGATCTGTGTTTGACAGAAATGTCAAACAACTTGGCTATTGAGGAAGAGATGACAGATGCATAACTGCAGAAAAAGGAGACTTTTAATTCATTAAGAGGCTGTTCTCTGGGTGAAGAGAGACAAAACAAGTCCCAGAGAGCAAGTCTGCAAGAGTCACATTTACCGGCAATTTACTGGGAGTTCCTTTTGGAGTCATTTTATTTTTCAAATGCTGGAGAGTGCTATTTTTGAAAACTTTCAGAGCAGCAGTCTTTGAATACTCAACAGCTAACACTCTGTCGAGTTAAATTAACACTGAGTAGAGTTAATTTAACACTGCTCATAGCTCAGCTGTTTTCATATGACAAAGCTCTGTCAGAAACAAGCATTGCTTTTACTTCACTGCCTGCTCTAACGTCTTTATTTTTGACAGAGGTATTTCTGCCTGAAGGTACAGTAGCTTTTTTCTTTTTTTGGTATTTTTAACAGCCCTCTGTTGTGAATTTGGCTGGGGGGTTTTTTTGTTATTTTTTTTTTTTACTTTTTTTTTATTGAGAGACAGAGAGTCAGTCAGGCCGACTTGCTGGTTGACATAGAGGTCGTTTGGAAGTTCGATGGCGCTCTGTTGGAACAGACGCTGTGCTGCTCTGGTGGGCCAACCTCATGGCAGGCTAGAGAGGTAATTGGCTTTTCAACCAAAAAAAAAAGAAAGGAAAAAAAAAGAGGGGCCAGGCTTGCATTTCACCCGGATGGTGACCCTGTAATTACGTTATTACTGCGTGTGTCCAGTGAGAATAGGAGCTGGCTGCGGTAGCCCAGTCATCCTCAGGAATGAAGAACGGTTTGTCAGTCAAACCACACGGTGAAAATGTATACAGAGGCAAAGGACGAGGAAAAAGAGAGCGCTCCTCATTGGCTAAGGGAAAGGGACGGTAATCCCGACAGTTTTAACCAGACGACTGGGCAAGGACACTGGTCCACTCCCAGGGAGGTTGACGATAACCTGGATGTTGAATTCGCTTCACCAACCCCCCCCCAAATTCCCCCCCCCCCCCACTTCGACCATGTAATGAAAAATGTCCGTTGGACTTCAAGGCAGCCTTAACACTATACTGGAATCTTTAATGGGAAGAACCGTGTTGATTTATTAGCCTGTTTCACAGGAACATTTAGGCAGACGACAAAAATAGTGTACAGAGTACTTTAGATTCCCTGTTGTAGTTTCCCTTCCTTTACTTGTACTCATATGAATTACAGTGTGTCCCCTCAGGCAGCATTTCAAAGAGAGTAAGTTCATTTTCTCTAACATGTGATTATGCGTATGTTTTCTGTCCTCCAGCACTGTAGCAAAAACAAACACCGTCAAACTGTTCTTTTTTTTTACTAGTTATGATGATGATAGTGCATATGTTTGTGCATGTGTATGTGCTTGTGGGAGAGAGAGAGAGAGAGAGAGAGATAGAGGGAGAGAGAGAGAGATAGATAGTTAGAGAGAGAGAGAGATAGATAGTTAGAGAGAGAGAGAGAGAGAGAGAGATAGATAGTTAGAGAGAGAGAGAGAGAGAGAGAGAGAAAGAGAGAGAGAGATAGTTAGTGGGAGAGAGAGAGAGAGAGAGAGAGATAGATAGTTAGGGAGAGAGAGAGAGAGAGAGAAAGAGAGACAGAGATAGATAGTTAGAGAGAGAGAGAGGGAGAGAGAGAGAGAGAGAGAGAGAGAGGTTGAGGAGACAGGTAAACACAGAGACTGGAGAGAGGAGCAGGGGTCAGAAGTCTTAGACAGTCTTACTATAAATGCCAGTTATAATGTAAACAGAAGCTTAATCCTGATCGCTGGCGTTCCACACTAGCCAAACTCCAGACGCTGTTCTCCCTCAGTGACCTGGCTCTGCGGAGGAAAGCATCCTTCTCCCACCACTATATATAGATACAGTGACCACTTCAGCTCCACACACCGAGGAGAGGAGAGAAGAGCTAGTGATGTTTGTCTTAAGTGAGTGGGGGGAAAAAAAAGAAAAAGAAAAAAAAAAAAAAGGAGGAGGAGGAGGAGGGGGGGTGTTGACTGTGTAATTTTACCAATCTTGCCGTTCATGTTTCTCACCCAAATTGAAAATAGTCTGGATTAGATTAGCAGATTAGCAGAGTTGCTCAAACTTTTTTTCTGAAATATGGTAGATGAAATGTATGCTGAGTCTCTCTTCCCTTGCAGTATTCTTTCTTTCTTTCTTTCTTTCTTTCTTTCTTTCTTTCTTTCTTTCTTTCTTTCTGTGTAACATGTTAGCTGGCACTTTGTAATGTCATACGTGTTCTCTTCATGCGGTTTAAGACAGTTTTCTCTATTTTGCTGGCATGTGTTTACAAATAAATCCATATACGTACAGGGATATTTGTTTTCCTGCGCCAATCAGAAAAAAAAAACAAAAAACCTTCTTTTAATCCTCCTAAAATTGCACTGATAATTTAAATTTTCCCACAGATACAAACTGTGTTGTTTATGCTTTTTTTCCTGTTTACAAACCAACCTGTGTACAAATAATTTCCTGTATACAGTATAGAGAGACACAAATAATTGGGAGCTGAATGGAAGTGGATGTGAGGAGTCTGTCTGTCTGTCTTGGCGGAGTGACAGACAGAAGGATGGTGTGTTTCTCTGGCGTTTGATTTAGACACCTTCTCTGTTGTAAAGCCAGGCTCCCTTAAACTGGCAGAAGTGGAGGGAAGATTTCCTGGGCGTGCTCAGTGAGTGCAGATGCAGGGACAGACAGTGTGTGGTGTGCAGGCAAAGGCTTCACTCTTTCCTGGCTATTGGCAAATGGGCTGTCAGACAAACGCTCACCAGCGAGAGGTGGAAGGATTCGCGGGGGGGCCCTACGCCTCTGAAGAGATGTGGAAAGAGGGTCAAATTCAAAAATCGCCGTGTGGTCGCGGCATTGAATCGCTGTCGTTGTTTTGTCTGTGTCTTCACCCATTCTGACTCATGTCAGTGGTTTACTCACTCACACAATAGAGACAATGCTTCTGAAGGAACAATTAGCAGCAGACAGAGTTTGAATGCAATACAGTGTGTGTGTGTGTGTGTGTGTGTTCATGTGTGTGTGCGTGTTCATGTGTGTGTGTGTGTGTGTGTATGTGTGTGTGTGTTCATTTGTGTGTGTGTGTGCGTGTGTGTGCGTGTGTGTGTGTGTGTGAGAGAGAGAGAGAGAGAGAGAGAGAGAGAGTTTCTGTAAATTCACCTGCAGTCTCTTACATGTCTGTACAGAGCAGAAATGCCGGCTGTTTCATAATACCAACACCACTTGGTGAATTGGAGGGGCCCACACAAATAGCTTTCCACATATTTTTTTTTCTCCTTTCCTCCTTTCTTTCTTTCTTTCTTTCTCTCTGTGTCCTTTGCTCCCAGGGTCCATTGTTTGGTAAATGGTATAAAGGAATATACAGTCAAATCCTTGAGATTCCCATGTATTGTAATTGGATTGAAGGAGAGCCCACTCATTGGCCTATATAGTCTTTTATACCGGTGCTTAGACTGCTTAATGCAACTGACACTGATCTAATGGAACTGACATTTAAGCTTCTAAATCCCTGGGGCTGCTATGAGGGCTTTGGAAGGAAAGACAGAGAGGAAAAATAGACAGGAGAGAGAGAGAGAGAGAGAGAGAGAGAGAGAGAGGAAAAAAGAGAAAGATGGACAAGAATATTTGAGTGACGCTGTGGTGTTTTTTTTTTTTTTTTGTCAGAAAATCCTGTTGACGAGTCAATTACACAAAGTGATATTTTTTTTTTGTAATTCTATGTCTGGATCTCCTGAGTTTGCACTTTTTTTATATATATATATATAATTTTATTTTCAGCGCGACGTGGTTTAAGCTCCGTATCAGGCTACAGTCAATGTTTGTCAAAACTGGTTCGCTCACAACTCCTGTGCTTTTGAGAAAAGTTTCACTGTTGGCATTGTCCCATTCTCTTTCTCTCTCTTTCACTTCCCCCTCAGTCTCTCTCTCTCTCTCTCTCTCTCTCTCTCCTATTCTAACTCTTCATTGTGCTCTTACTCCCTCTCTTTCCTATTCGAACTCCGAGTCTTGTTGTTATTTTCTCTCTCTCTCTCTGCTTGTATAAAGGTAGACTTTGCTGCCTTCAGTGTGTGTGTTCACTTGACCTAGAAAACCTAGTGCAGTCAGAGCAGAGAGAGTCTGTGTGCTGGTGCTCTACACTTTCCTAAGTCATATTTCATTGGCTCTCCTTGTGAACAGGAACCTGCTGGTGGAGGAGCAGGAGCAGCGGCAACGTGTGGGCTAAGCGGAGTTTTTGGTCACATGAGAGGGCTTGTGTTTCTCCCACTGTTTGTGTAGATTACCCTGCCTGAGCAGATCATGCAGAGATTAGACACAGTTCAGATATGTGTTATGTTATAATCTGGGCTACGAGGCCTGATCATTCCACAACCAGCCTGAAGGAATGCCTCGCATAAAACACACTCACACGTACACACACTCGCACACACACACAGACACACACACCCACACACACCCACACACATACCCCTAAAAGTATCTACCATCTAGATGGATTCCAAATATAGTTCCTAACAGCACATGGCTAATTTTAATGCTGAATGAGTAGCGTTAATGCTAGCCCTGCATAACACTGTCTGTTTGGCTAGACCAGCTCACACACAGACTCAGCACAACACCAGCCAGTAACTCACCAGCAGTGTTAATCCAATACCACAATAATCAGCCCTGATTGGTGGAAACCGGGGAAGGGGGTGGGTAAGTTGTATCATCTCTTTATTAAGATCTGGAGAGTTGTGATTGTGAGACGACCTCTGGAGACCTGAAGAGCCGGTGGATTACGAACACCCCCCATCTGTTCCGAGTGGTACATTAGCATTCCAAATCCTTTCCCTCTCCATAACCTAGAGCGCTCCGGTATTCCGAACGAGCCAAGGGGCGGAGCGATTTATGTAAGCATGTGGTGGGACGTCCAGTGACTCATCTTAACCAAAAAACATCGGTGATATCGGTGAAATGACATCATTATAATTTTGCTGATATAAGCATGGATAAGGATGACATGAGAAATGCATGTGAAATGATTGATAGTTCTACCACACTTACTGAGGCGAGTGAACTCACGTGCAAACAGATGTTATCGAATCACGTGTGTAAACATTTTTTGGTGTGTTATCAGCAACCGACCCCACCTCACGCTGTCTGCAGCCTTTTTGATGGATCATGGGAATATTGTTGCGTGTATGGGCCAGGACTGATGGATCATGGGAATATTGTTGCGTGTATGTGCCGGGACTGATGGATCATGGGAATATTGTTGCGTGTATGGGCCAGGATTGATGAAACATGGGAATGACCCTCTGATCTTGTGCATAATCTCTTATTCAGTTTGTTTGCAGATTAGCCAGTAATCCTATAACACGGCCCAGGGTTTCTACAGACAGTCACAGAGTGGCATGCAGGAGAGAGAGAGAGAGAGAGAGAGAGTAGAGAGTTTGCAGTCCAGCAGAGCTAGAATGAAAGCCATTAAGAGCTGACCTTGTGAGAGTTACCTGAAGCGTCATCTGAAGGAGGCTGAGGTGTTGCACTGCGGCGACTCTCCTGTCCTCTTCACTGGCCCTCGATTCTCCAGAGCGGTATGGTTTTAACACAGCGCTGTCACTGGAGCAGAAGGAGAAGAGAACAGCTGTAAATCAGAGACCGTGTCGTAATTAGTCGGCAGTTTCTCCCTTCAGTAAGTCTGGGAAGATGCTGTTGAGTGTGTATGTGGATGTGAGTTTACAACGTCTGTGTACACAGGAAGGTTACAAGGACGTGATACCCCGTGAGGAACCCACTTTTAAAACATCAGCACCCTCTCTGCCTCTCCATGCAGTTTCTGTGTTGGAACAGTTACTGCATATGAGTGGGAGCTGAGCTGTATGTAAGAGCCAAATGCATTTGAAACAGATTAATAACTGTTTTCTCTCCGCTTACAGAGAGAATGTGTGTGTGTGTGTGTGTGTGTGTATGTGTGTGTGTGTGTGTGTGTGTCAGTGTGAGCAGACTTACAGTCCTGGTAGCCAAATGGATATTTTTAGATTTATTAATAATAATTATCTGTAGTAAATGCTCACATTTACGTTTGGCTGGTGTGAGTTAACTGCCGTCACAGCTGGAATTTCCTCTAACCCTTCAGACAGTGACAGGAAAACATGGCTTAGAGGAACAGCAAATCTCACGGCTGTGATTCTGCAGTATTATGGCGTTTCCACTTGTTTGGAAGTGTTTTTTGTTTTGTTTTTCAAAGTTACATCGAGACATTGCTGGGGCCTTGACACGTGCAGAAATGCCCAGACTCTGTGAAACAGTGCTCCGGTCTGCACCGAGGACGTCACCTTTGACCTGTCAGAGCTGGTCAGCAGAGAGGGAGTGGGAGTGAGGGAGGACACAGAGAACGAGGGAGTAGTATAGAGAGAGAGAATGAGGGAGTAATATACAGAGAGAGAACGAGGGAGTAGTATAGAGAGAGAATGAGGGAGTAGTATAGAGAGAGAATGAGGGAGTAGTGTAGAGAGAGAATGAGGGAGTAGTGTAGAGAGAGAATGAGGGAGTAGTATAGAGAGAGAGAACAAGGGAGTAGTATAGAGAGAGAATGAGGGAGTAGTATAGAGACAGAGAATGAGGGAGTAGTGTAGAGAGAGAGAGAATGAGGGAGTAGTATAGAGAGAGAGAGAATGAGGGAGTAGTATAGAGAGAGAATGAGGGAGTAGTATAGAGAGAGAGAATGAGGGAGTAGTGTAGAGAGAGAGAGAATGAGGGAGTAGTATAGAGACAGAGAATGAGGGAGTAGTATAGAGAGAGAGAATGAGGGAGTAGTATAGAGAGAGAGAATGAGGGAGTAGTGTGGAGACAGAGAATGAGGGAGTAGTATAGAGAGAGAGAATGAGGGAGTAGTGTAGAGAGAGAGAGAACGAGGGAGTAGTATAGAGAGAGAATGAGGGAATAGTATAGAGAGAGAGAATGAGGGAGTAGTGTGGAGACAGAGAATGAGGGAGTAGTATAGAGAGAGAGAATGAGGGAGTAGTGTAGAGAGAGAGAGAGAACGAGGGAGTAGTATAGAGAGAGAGAATGAGGGAGTAGTGTGGGGAGAGAGAGAATGAGGGAGTAGTGTAGAGAGAGAGAGAATGAGGGAGTAGTATAGAGAGAGAGAGAATGAGGGAGTAGTATAGAGAGAGAGAACGAGGGAGTAGTATAGAGACAGAGAATGAGGGAGTAGTGTAGAGAGAGAGAATGAGGGAGTAGTGTAGAGAGAGAGAGAACGAGGGAGTAGTGTGGAGAGAGAGAGAATGAGGGAGTAGTATAGAGAGAGAGAATGAGGGAGTAGTGTAGAGAGAGAGAGAACGAGGGAGTAGTGTAGAGAGAGAGAATGAGGGAGTAGTATAGAGAGAGAATGAGGGAGTAGTATAGAGAGAGAGAATGAGGGAGTAGTATAGAGAGAGAGAACGAGGGAGTAGTGTAGAGAGAGAGAGAACGAGGGAGTAGTATAGAGAGAGAGAATGAGGGAGTAGTGTAGAGAGAGAATGAGGGAGTAGTGTAGAGAGAGAGAGAGAACGAGGGAGTAGTATAGAGAGAGAATGAGGGAGTAGTGTGGAGAGAGAGAGAATGAGGGAGTAGTGTCGAGAGAGAGAATGAGGGAGTAGTATAGAGAGAGAATGAGGGAGTAGTATAGAGAGAGAGAATGAGGGAGTAGTGTAGAGAGAGAGAGAACGAGGGAGTAGTGTAGAGAGAGAGAATGAGGGAGTAGTATAGAGAGAGAATGAGGGAGTAGTATAGAGAGAGAGAATGAGGGAGTAGTGTGGAGAGAGAGAGAATGAGGGAGTAGTGTCGAGAGAGAGAGAATGAGGGAGTAGTATAGAGAGAGAGAACGAGGGAGTAGTATGGAGAGAGAGAACGAGGGAGTAGTATAGAGAGAGAATGAGGGAGTAGTATAGAGAGAGGACAGAGAGGGAGGTATAGGTAGGATGGGGGAATGGAGGGGAGGGAGAGAGAGAGAGGGAGGGAGAGAGAGAGAGTGAGTGAGGGAGGGAGGGATAAAGAAAGAGAAAGAGAGAGAGAGAGAGTGAGGGAGGGATAAAGAAAGAGAGAGAGAGAGAAAGAGAGAGATTGAAGTGGAGGGCTGGATTTAGAGGAAGGAAAAGGAGAAGTGGACGGAGGAAACATTAAAAAAAAAAAGGAAAAAAAAGAAAAGAAAAAAGAGGGAAAATGAGCATTTACTAGAATAGCAGACGGATGACCTTGGTTTTGTCAGAGGTCACCACGGAGAGGAGGAAACCATAGCAGCGGAGGTAAAAGGGAAAATGAGTGCGGGAGAACGGCTTTCGGAAACGGCCTTCTGCGGGGGGGGGGGGGGGGGGGGGGGGGGGACACAGTTGCGCAACAATAGGCCATTTTACGAGGGTTTTTATGGTCAAAGTGGATAAACTGATACTGAAGGGAAGGGACGAGAGCGGGAACTGAGGTGTGAAAATATATTTCGAGCCAAAATCTCTCCATCAGTTAGGCACAGTTAGGATTTCAACTATATAGGTTTTGATTTACAAGAAGATTTGCATGGGGAGGAGGGGGGGGGGGGGGGTAAATAAACAAATTTGAAAATGAACTAAATACATATTTGTTGTTTATTTTCTTGGTCCCCTATTTGTCTTCCTTTTACAAACAGTTTCATAGTTAAGTGGATAAGCAGAGCAGAGTCTGGAGTCTGCTTCATTCAGTGTCTGAAATACGAATAAAACGAATATTTCCTCTCTGAAATATTTTGCAAGTTCTTGCTCAGGTACCTGAAATATTTTTATCTCGTCCGTCTAGCCAGCGTTTGTGTGTGTGTGTGTGTGTGTGAGTCATTCAGGACAATGAGACAGCCGTGAGTACATCCTTTAACCATGGCATCCTGGGATGTTTAAACGCAGTAAAAGTCTCTCGAGGCTGACTTGAGTTCGGACGCAGACACTCGTGGTCAGACTGCTTACACGACTTTGCCTCACCGCGGTTTTCACACACGGTATAGGGAAAATGCCCCGTGGGGAGCGGGGTGGCGCGAGCCAAATATAACAGATTAAGCAAGAGCAGGAGCGAGAGAGAGAGAGAGAGAGAGTCAGTCTGACTTCATATTTATGAAAGGGCCAACGTTTCACACGCGAGGTTCCCAAGAGACTAACGGTGGTGAACGTTCTCCAAAACGGGCAGTACCGCTTCTTCTCTGCGCCGGTGTTAGTCAACACGCGCATGTGTGCGAGTTTGGACAACTTTTTTTTTTCTTTTGAGACCCGTGGCCCCACTCTGCATCATGAAGCTTTGACAACCCTTCCTATAAAAGTCGCCCGACGACGGGCGAGCTCCCGTGACAAAATGAAATGCGCTAAAGTAAAGCTCGCAACACGTCACCGAAGCTTTGTTGATATAAGCGCTTTTAACCGCGCAGGGACTATACGCGGTGTGCGTGTGTGGAAGCGCATAAGAGCTGGTTGTGAGTACGACATTACCATTTCTCTTGTCTTCGCTACATTTGATGTGCATCGATAAAAATGCATGATAAAAAAGTGAAAGGAGATTTCAGGACAAGATGCAATAAACGATCAAATAAACCACACCGCCACAAACAACTCCTCCTTGCCTTTCCCTAAAACAAAATGTATCGTTAGGTGAATAAGTTCTTCGTATTCTCTCATTTTTAAGCCTTCGTAGTCTGGTCTCGTGAGGGAAAAAAAAAATCAGTATCCGCACAAAGTAATTAAAAAGCCAGGAAAGGAAACAGAATGGACTGGACGTGTAAACTGAAGGCGGGCTATTTTTAGGAAGTCTCTCTATCAGATCGGGAGCTGGCACACTCCCTAAACCTTCGTTTCTCTCCCCTCCTCCTGATTTTTTCTGATTTTTCTTTTTCTTTCTTTCCTCTTCTTCTTTTTTCTTTTCTTTTCTTTTTTTTTTTTTAACACCGGGGCTGACTATGTGGCAGCAGTGGAACATGTGTAAATCCTTAAACTGGTCTCCACTGTGAAAATCACTTCAGCTTTATTTTCTCTGTCCCCTGCTAAAGCAAAGACACACACACACACACACACACACACACAGAGCACTCTCCCAAATATAAAGCTGTCATCTCTGAATCTAAATATTTATGAGGGAAAATCGAGGAAGTTGCGTATTTTCTTTAATGGGAACACATTAACACACCTTTAACAATAAGCCTCAGTGTGTACCTGAGATTCAAGCGAGATCTGACAGTGTTGTTTTCGAGGAATGGAAAAAGCCAGGCAGCGCTCTGTGTTTTTCTGGGTATATTCTTTCTGTGGGACGTGGCTGGATTTGAACCTGGGGCCACTGGAGGCCTGGCTGGGCCTCCCGCAGTAGGATTTGTTATAAGGGAGAGAGAGATGTGATGAGAATAAATATCTGACTGGACTGGACGGAGAGAAAGAGCTTCTGATACAGACCAGTCTGTGAATGTTGCATCCTCTCTCTCTCCCTCCCTCTCTCTTTTCTGTCTCTCTCTCTCCCTCCCTCTCTCTTTTCTCTCTCTCTCTCTCTCTCTCTCTCTCTCTCCACCCCCCCTCCTCTCTCTCCCTCTCTGAGTTATGTAACCTGCCTCCTGCCCCATCCTCCTGTGCTCCCTCTCTCACACACACTCAGTTTTTTTGGCGTTCACACTGAGAGAGAAGCTGTGCGGCACATTACAAAAACGCTTCATATTTCTCAACCTGCCATATCCAGCCAGACTGAATACTGAACACTAAGAGCCCTCACACACACACACACACACACAAACGGGATCAGTACTTAAGAGTCTGCTAACCCGCTCCAGTTTTATGAATCATTTCTCTCTGCAGTCAAATGCCACCGTCAAATATTGACAGTGTGTCAGTGAGCAAATAGAACTGTCTATAAAGGACAATGTGAGATATTACCCCTATACACCCCCCTGCCCCGTCTGTGAGAGGCACCGCATGTAGCAGATGGAAGGATAAGAGGGTTTTTCTTTCTTTCTTTCTTTTTTTTTTAAACAGAGCAGTGTTACAGGATTAAGGGGACAGTTTTTAATAAAACAGGAAAGTGATATTAGAGTTTTCATATAGCAGACTAAGACTTTATTTAGTTTAATTACCATAGCAACTCACTGTTATTGAAAGCATTTCCTGATTTTAAGAGAACTTTTAGACACACAGTCAAACACTCTCTCTTTCTCTCTCTCTCTCTCTCTCTCTCACACACACACACACACACACAGATTCTCCTTTCTTGCTGATGTGACAGACCTGTTGCCATTGGCTTATGTGTCTGGCTTTTCAGAGACTTAGCAGATTTTAAGTTCATTTTGTGGCTAAATTCATAAATCAGATAAAGTTGAAAATTCACGAGAAAATGTGACTCGAGTAATTTAATGAAGCTCATACCAGTGATGCATATATAAGGAAATATGTTTCAAGTTAAGTTTGCCATAGTTTTTAATTACTGCCCTGTGATTGGTCAGGTAGCTGCTGTCTGAGTGGCCAAGGATGGATTAGGGGGTGGGGCTTCAGAGCCAAGCTCAAATTCAGAGTGGTGGTACAGTGCAGACATCACCTGAAAATGGCTCACCCAAGGTGACACGTGCGTCCAGGGAAGGGCAGCGCTCTCTCTCTCTCTGTCTCTCTCTCACACACACACACACAATGCAAACGTTTCACCTTATTAAAAATGCATCGACGGGCTCGAGTTTTAAGAGCGACTCACCTGAGTCAAGGTTGTGTTGGCAGAATTTTATTTTTAAACTCTGTGAGTCCGTGCAGGGGGGAGGGGTCAGGCTGGCTGGACAGAGTTACAGAGAGATGAGATGGGCTGGGCAGAGAGAAAAAGAGATACTCAGACATGGAGAGAAAGAGAAAAAAAGAATTAGTGAGAATCAGAGATTGTGTTTGGGAAAGGTGAAGGGAGAGGCATAGAGAGAGAGAGAGAGACAGAGAGAGAGAACATTCCTGGAAAGCATCCCTGGCCCAGACACATGGCTTACACATGTGCCCTTGTGTGAGTGTGAGTGTGTGTGTGGGTGTGTGTGTGTGTGTGTGAGTGATGCAGAGCGTGAGTGAGGGACAAGATGCCCGGGCATCCTGACGTGTACCCGTGTGGCATGCCCGGCTGACTGGGTGGCGAGTGTGTGTGTGTGTGTGTGTCACTGCGTTATGACTCCTGATGTCACTGGGCTCGGTGTGTGAAGGTTTCACCCAATGAACAGACCATTTCTAACTTCATTAAACAGTTTTCAAACGTTTGTTTGTTTGTTTGTTTTGATGTGGAGCTGGCGTAAACAGGAAGCACACTAACTCTGAAATGCAAACAGTCTTTTTTTTACTTTTTTCTTTTCTTTTTTTTGCCCTTTGAACGTGTCGATTGCCCTCTCAAAGGCAACAGCCACTGAATTATTTTGTTCCAACGATAATATTCAGATTATTAATTCTAAAGTTTACTGTTATTTGAATATTAATTTCAGATGTGATTGTTGAACGTAGTTTGAATGACTCTGTGGGTTTCAAACCTGTATTTTCTGTTTTGTGTGTGTGTGTGTGTGTGTGTGTGAGTGTGTGTGTGTGTGTGTTCTATTTTCAGGCTTTCCTTTGGTTTTGTCTTTTGTTGGCTGTTTTTTTTAGAGAGAGAGAGAGAGAGAGAAAGAGAGAGAGAGGGAGAGAGAGAAAGAGAAAGAGAGAGAGAGAAAGAGAGAGAGAGAGAGAGAGAAAGAGAGAGAGATGCCTTTGACAGGTGTGGCATTGTTTGTGCGACAGCCATATGGCACCATAATCCTCCAATCTAAACACACCAAATTTGAAAAAGGTCATCGAGCAAGGACATCCATGGCCCAAAAGCCAGGTTTATGTGTGTGTGTGTGTGTGTGTGTGTGTGTGTGTAACATCATGTACCCTATCATTCAGAGCTTTTTCTGAGTCTAAGCTAAAAGTTGACCTTCATCAGGACTGTTGCATCATGGGATACACACACATCCTTTCATAATGACTAGTCTCTGAGTAGTGTGAGAAAAGGTTAAATAAAGAGCTGATACCAACAGGTTTGTCGCTATTTTGTATTACCAGCTCTGAAAAGCTACTGTGTTTCATCAGAGCTAGAGGTAAAAAGAGAATTGCACTATTTACTCACAAACGTTTGAAAACAAGAAATAAAATATAATTGTAGTACACTGAAATATGACTGTGATTTGAATAAGCCTGAGTGCATTTGAACTCACCTAATTCAGCTTAATGCACAGGAAATAAAACTGAATTTATTCACAAATTAGATTAGCTTCCCATACCGACATTATTTTCAAACAAACCCACACACACACACACACACACATGGAGTGAGAGTGAGAGAGAGAGAGAGAGAGAGAGAGAGAGAAAGATGTTTTAGCGCATTTAAGTACAGAGAGTATAACAGACAATCATCAGTGCAGGAATAAATGTTTTAACCAATCAGTGCCTGTCTGATTTACATACCTTCTAAACTATTGGTTAAAATATATATGCCTCTATTTGCTCTCTCTCTCTCGCTCTCTCTCTCAGTATCCTCTTACTTTGAAGATTCGGTCTTTTACTGAATTCGGTTTAACCTTCATGTTTGACAGCACCCCAGATGAATACCATGGCATCGTTTTCAGTCGTGAAACAGACATTAAAGAAGGGAGCACTCAGTCTCGGTGGCCTGGACGTCGTGTGGTAAAGGGCGTGGCAGGTGTCTTTGTGTTTGATTGTGTAATGAGAAGGGTTAAAGGGTTAAATGACTTTTTAAGGCTATGCTTCTGTCAGGATGACTTTGCTGATGTTATGTGTGAACCGTGATCACTAATGACGTTAGATTACTGTTGTGCAGGCGGATTTATTTGTACTGTCAGAAGCTGCACTCTTATGCTAGGTAAAGTCGGTTTCATTCTGTAACCTGTCATTAAAATACCAAACATGGAGAGAGAGAGAGAGAGAGAGAGAGAGAAAGAGAGAGAGAGAAGGAGAGACATTCTGACCAATTAAAAGGAGTTGTCAAATTATTAGCATATTAACCTTTTTGCTTTTCTCATTAGTCAATAATAGCCATCACATTGAAAATACTGACCAGAGCTAATTGGTAGTTAATGTGATTATACTAATTAAACTTACAAAGGCCATTACTTTAGATTGATTAAAAACCTGCGTTTGTTAATCGGGTTCGCCACAGGGCATTGACCTCAGCTCTCTGATAAACTGCTCCCCAACACCTTAGCCCCCCCCCCCCCTTCCCCTTTCTTTCCTCTGTTCGTATATATACTGTGGGGCTCCATGGTTAGAGCCTCTTTTTATTGTGCGAGGTGAGTCTGGGCATGTTTGAGGATGGGGTCCAGGCCTACAGGGTGGGCCCACGTGAAAAAAAATAAAAAAAAATAAACAGCTTTGTTCTGTTGTCTCAAAGAATCCTGATTAGAGAACCCAGACAAGATTTTGGGTTTTTTTTTTTTTTCGTGGTGTATGTGGCTTGTTTAGAGATGTTGTATCACACATATTGTTAGTGTGTGGGTGTGTGTGTGTGTGTTTGATATGTGATAGGGCTTTGTGTGTGTGCGTGTTCAGTCAAGCCAGACTAGAAATCAAACCCAGACCCGTTTTCACGACTTACACATAACCTAATGCCAACTGCCTAGGAATACACGCTCTCTCTCTCTCTCTCTCTCTCTCTCTCTCTCTGAGTCTTAAAGCTTTAGCTGCCAAAGCCACTGTTTACATTAGTTCCCATATTTATAATGAGATTGATAAGGAACATATGACCTGAAATCTCCCTGTCAATCTCTTTGTTTACCTGTCTGCACTCTCTCTCTCTCTCTCTCTCTCTCTCTGTGTCTCTCTCTCGTTGTGTCTCTCTCTCTCTCTCTCTCTGTCTTTCTCTCTCTCTCTCTCTGTCTCTCTCTCTCTCTGTCTCTCTCTCTCTCTCTCTTTCTCTCTCTGTTTGTCGTGGTTGTGTTTTGTGGTTGCGGTTTCATACTTATTTGAAGGAGTAAAGCCACTCGGCTATAACATATACATGCAGCAGGCATACTTTAAAACAACAACAACAACGACAAAAAAAAAAAAAAAACCCAATGGAGGAGAGAAAAAAAGCACAGACAGACTTGGCAGCGGCGTGACCAAGATAGCGTCTTAGGGAAATGCCCTAGCCGAGGACTCAGGGGATAGCCTAGCGCTAAGCTAAAGCTCTCAGGGCTTCCTGCTCCTTAACCTGCACACAGGGTTCAACAGGTTTATTTACAGTTACACACAGGAACCATCTATCAAGCACTGCGGATGAGAGAGAGACAACGCTTATCTACACAGTTCATGCCAAGATGCCGCGCCGAGAGACGCGATGCCGCGCTGAGAGACGCGATGCCGCTCGCCCGCATCAGAATCCGCCGGCCAAACCTACGGCTGTTGTTACTTCAAATTTGGACTTTTTTTTTTAGTACGATTTTTAAAATTAGATTTCAAACACCATCATCCCAATGGGCCTCTAGTTTGATTATTCTCACATTTTACACAATGTGCAAATAGCTAAAAAAAAAATAAAAAAAAAATCTTATGCTTGTTAAAGCGTGACAACCTGAAGTACAACAACAGGAAGAGATGGATTCAGAATCTCTAGCTGATAGCTGTGTCCGTGTTTTGGGTTAACGGGGGATACTCTAATAGACAAATTCAATCTACCTGTCCGATAATAGAACACACATCACAGAATGTGAAACAGACAGCCGGGAGGAGAGAGGGAACGGCGAAGGCGACTGAATTTATTACTTTTGTTTCTGCCTATATTCTCTTCGTGACTAAATCCCGTGGGGGTGTTACAGGACTGGTCCCTTGACTTGTTTTGCTGAGTGATATGAAATACTGCGGTCTCACATTATCTCCGGCGCAGACGCGCAGACGGCACCGAGCGGCCGCGTAATCTCCCCAGGTTCTTTTAATGTTGTCTTACCTGTCACTCACGCAACAGGAACGTAAGATGACACCTCGTTTATTTATTTTGACTCGAAGCATTTTGCGGAGGTCATAGGCATTCCTCTGGGTCTTCTTTCTCTCCCAATACTGTATGAGATGAAACATTATTTTATTTATTTTATTTTACATTTTGTATTAAAAGGAAAGGTGCTGCATGGAAACACTTAATATTAAGCAAAATGACTCCCCCTCACAAAACCCCCCCCCAAAAAACAAAAACAACAGTAGCATCTAAGCTAAGAGATCCATTAAAAAGGCTGAGAGAGTCAGGCAGAGTCACAATGACCTGGATACAGGCGGTGGATTTTTGTCTGACTGAAAGCGTTTGTTTGTCTGACAGCAAACGTCTGCAGTGATGCTGCACAAGTGTCTCATGTTGAGCCCAGTTAGTGCTGAAGCTGGGTTTGGGCCGGACAGTCCCTGGGACAGACTCCAGCAGAGGGTCTGGACTGACACACACTCTTATGTTTATTGTTTTGGAGAGTTGAACAGAGGCCGGTGTAGACCCAGTTGACAGACTGTACAGGGAGAGAGAGAGAGAGAGAGAGAGAGAGACAGAGAGGGAGAGTGAGAGAGAGAGAGAGAGAGAGAGACAGAGAGGGAGAGAGAGTGAGAAAGAGAGGGAGAGAGAGAGAGGGAGAGAGAGAGAGAGAGAGAGAGAGAGAGGGAGAGAGAGTGAGAGAGAGATGTGTGTGTTTATCCAGGGATATGGATTAAACAGTGTTTTTGTATGGGCATCTCTCTAGCTGCAGAGGGCATCCGATTTGGCTAAAATTATCCCTCTATCTTTCTATCCATCAGTGAGAACTGAGACTGATTGACATGATAACATTCTATCCAACTGCCTTACCTCAGTATAAAAATACCAAACCTTAAGGTGGACCAGGTCAGGTCTGTACAGCACAATACAGGCTCACTGATTAAAGCCCCAGTGCATAACACATATGTTGACCCAGGTTAACTGCTGTATGGCAGCTTAAAGGATTTGGGTATGGGAGATGCAATGCTAAATCATCAAATGCCCCCCCCCCCTCTTCCAAATGACTGGCACAGAAGACTATCTTAATCCAGCACTGCACCTTATATGGTTATAATAATACTAATACTACTACTATTAATAACAATATTATTGTTATTATTATTATTATTATTATTATTATAATAATTATTATTACTATCATAATCACTATTATTATCAATAATAATAATAATAATAATAAGAAGAAGAAGAAGTTCTGTTAGAAAATGTTCAGTTGTACTGGTTGTCTGATCATCTGATGTGAAGGTGGTCTTGTCCACAGTTTGAGTTGAGCAGCAGTCTTAGCTCTGACCTGAGATCAGTAGACGCAGTCTCGTTGGCAGCCCTGGAGCTGACAGGAGTGAGAGCGTTAAAGGTGGTGGTACTCTCTCAGACTGGCCCTGGGAACAGAGCGGAGTGTGGATCGGAGAATGAACCAGAAGGCGTCTGTGTTATCCTCACATGTTAATCTCATACACTCTACTGGATTTATCTTTTCTGTTTGTCCTGGCTTAGGCTAAACTCAGTCTGTAGGTCGCTGACGAATCGGGGCCATCTCTCTCTCTCTCTCTCTCCCTCGCTCTCTCTCTCTCTCTTTCTCAGCTGTTGGTTTGAGGGACTGAATAGGAAGAGGAAGTACTGGGTAAACTGGATTAGAGACTGGGAGGGAGGGGCAGAGGGGCACGATCGTTCACAGGTTCACAAGTTCACCAGTGTCACCAAACGCAGGCTGTGTGTGTGTGTGCGTGTGTGTGTGTCTGTGTGTTTGGGGTGGGGCTGGGTGGTTAAGGAGGATTTGTGGTTTTTACTGAGGCAGCTTCATGGCTGCGGTTTTGAAGCAGGACCTGTTTATGTTCCTGTGAGGGCCACTAAGCCAGATTAGTGTAAATAGTGAAGGTGTATTAAGTTAAAGGTGCTGAAAACAGGCCTTTTTTCTGCGCCGGGCTTATGTTACCCGCCCCATGGGTGGCACTCGACAGAACCTCACTGCACAGCCCACTGGAGTCCTGGGGAAAAACACGATTAAACCTGGCCCGCAGGGGGTCCAGGGGCCGCGTCGGCTACTGCTTCTTGGTTAGATTGATGTGGATTTTTCAGACTTGATCTACACGGTGAGCTCCACGCCAAGTATCGACTGCTTTTGGCCGTAAAAGAGCAGATGTCTCAAATTCAGTCTGTTGAGCTGAAATATGGACAGATGTTGGAGTCGGAAGCGGAACAGAAAATCCCGCGTGACGGAATTCTACAGAGGGCGATACTGTGTTGTTTGCGCTGTGCGTGTGTTTATTTTTAATATTCATGATATGTACTAAAAATCAATCAAACATTTGAATTGAAGAAATGTCTCAAACTTCCCCTTTGCATTTCCTGAAAACACGTTGTGTCTAGGCTCCATCAGACAGAGTCTCGGTTCACTGTAAACACTGAACACTGACAGACGCTCTCATAAAAACTGCAAACTTGCACACTCGACCAAAAAAAAAAAAAAAGATAACAACGGCAGCCCGCTAAATGCTACAGGACCCGTCGGTCCAGTTCAGTGCCTGTGTCTCCATGCTCTCTCTCTCTCTCTCTCTCTGTCTCTCTCTCTCTGTCTCTCTCTCTTTCTGTCTCTCTCTCTCTCTCTCTCTCTGTCTCTCTCTCTGTCTCTCTCTCTGTCTCTCTCTCTGTCTCTCTCTCTCTCTCTCTCTCTCTCTCTGTCATGCATGTTTTACGCAAGGTCGATTTACTGGGGCAGATCTGTGAGAATGATCATGCGTAATTTCTTTCTTTCTTTCTTTTTTTTGGGGGGGGGTTCTGCTGGACCGTGACCGTTGTTTTTTCTCACAGTTTGGCTGTAATATTGGTATTGTTCTGTTTGCCTGGGAGGTTCTTTATGACCGTGTCACTCTCTCTCCTTCACTACCGTTGCTGTCCTGTCGCACACGGAGCAGAGGCTTCAGGGTCACAAAAAAAAAAGAAAAAAAAGAAAGAAAAAAAGAAGAGAAGGGAAAAGGGGGTTGAGACCTGCTATTGAAAAGGTCACTGAGAGGTTACAAGTGCACAGTAGTGAAAAGGATAAGGAGACAACATCCCGCTCAGGCACAGCCGTGCAACAGGAGAAAAGCGCCGAAACACACAGACGCCGTGTTCCAAGTGGGGAGAATCCGGCGAGAAACACGTAATCGTTATGGGTGCGAAGGTCTTTCATTCACGCGTGTACGCTCCTGTACACTTACAAAACAGCGTCAGAAAAATGACACCTCCCTCACCGAAAGAATCCAGTCTTACTGAGTCAGGGTTTCTGTTTTTTTTTTTCCTTTTCTTTTACTAGAAACACTCTTGAAACAGCAAATTTAAATGTAATGAACACATAATGAGTTTGTGTGTTTGGACGCCGTCAAGAACTTAAATGAACGGCCTTAAATAGCTCTAACATCTATTTTAACGTTTTAATACGGGTGGTTAATGGCAGAATTACAGCATAAATTCCTTAACAGAGGATTGTGGCAAAGACAACGCTTTAAGTGAGACTTTCTCGTTTGGAGGATTAGCTGTTCCAATTCCTTTACTGATGATCAGCCCACGCTTTTAGTTCCAAATCCCATCTAGTACTCGTAGAGTTTAACATAATCTAAACCAGATTTAAACGAGTTTAGAGCAGAGTTCAGTAGCTTTACTCTGAGCATCAGGTGTGAGGCGAAAGAGTCCCACTCTGGGGGGATGCAGCTTGAAATTCCAGGGTAACAAAGTAAAATTAAAATTAAAAAAAAAATCCAATGTTATGGAGAGCCTGCAGGTTGACGAAACAGGTACGCAGGACAACACCCTCGACCTAACACGACAGTTTGGTGTGTGGGGGAGGGGGTGACTACAAGACTACTAGATCTCTCTGTGCCCCCCCCCCCCCCTCCCCCTCGCAGGGCGTCTCTGTGAAAGAGCATGCGCTTCACGGTAGACTTTTCGCCGAAACCGGATTGCCATCTCGTCTTTAACCGCGAACTCCAGTTTTACCCAGCCGTGTCCTCGGCGCGGTTTGATTGGCAGGTGACTCCGCGCTGTCGTCACAGTTCAGCAGTCAGGCCGACGTGAAGGAAGCGCCCGTGCTCACACAGCCTCTGCTCAGTCAGAGACAGGACACGTGAAGGAAACGAGAAACTGTCCTCCCAAACTGGAGTAATTAGCGACAAGCGTTGGTCAAATGAACAGTATGAACAGTAATAACCTTTGACCTTTAATCTTTTCCTAAATGAACGTTGTTTCTCTTCGCACATTCTCTCAAAGAGACTTCTCTCACAGGGCAGCTGTCACTAATGGATCTCTGAGGTGACAATAATTTCCAATGTGGAGACGGGGGAGGGGGTCATAACTTC
>NC_044505.1:2272500-2275000 GCF_902362185.1 Chanos chanos
TGGCTCACTGTGGCTCAGGGTTTTCAGATTTTTCAGTGTTGCCTCTGGTGTTAAAATATTTCCCCAGTGGCAAGAGGAGACAGAAGAGGAACCCTCAGATGAGAGAGAGACATGAGTTGTTGAGTGTCTGAAGTTATTAGCACACAGATTTACTTAAGTCCTAAATGTTTGCTCAATGACACGCCCTCTGCTAAGTCACTTACTTTTGAGGCTAAAATGACAACGCGGGCGCACCGCGTCAGGGGCAGGTGTGCCACGCCCCTTTGGGTCCTCGGCCGAAGCACCTGAGAAACGTGATTGGTGGTACTATGACGAAGACAAACTTTCCACGGGGAGTGTGAGAACTAACAATGCCAGTCGGCAGACCTGTCCATCCTGAAAGGTTGCAGAGAGCGAACCTTTGTCTCCTAGCAACAGCTGTACGCTGACAACTGAAAAGCTACAACTGCTAGTAAAAAAAAACCCCAAAAAACCTTAACGTTTTGAATTACTACCTGAAACTGATTTTACATTTAACTGAAAACTCAGAGTGTTTATAACTTCATTCACATTTTTTTTTTTTTTAGAGCTACTGGGTTCCTCCGAATGGCTTCGACTGTCACTAATTACAATATAAAGGCCTATAGCATGAGACAGTACCTTTAGTATTCTGTGAATTTCACTGAAATGAATGAAACAGTGAATCTCCTCATATCTGTTTCATAATTAATCTAAAAGACAAAGACTGTGTCTATGTGCTGCATTTTGTATGTTGTGTCTCTACACTGAAGCATATATGTGTGTGTTAACGTGTTTTTTTTTTCTTTCTTTCTTTTTTTTTTTAGCACTTCATTAAGACACTCGTCGTCGACGGCCAAAGTGTGTCTGGTGTGTGGGGATGAGGCGTCGGGGTGTCACTACGGGGTGGTCACCTGCGGCAGCTGCAAAGTGTTCTTCAAAAGAGCCGTAGAAGGTACCAGTTTACGAAACGCCGCTCATTAAAACCCATTATAATTATACCACTCGTTACAATTACGCGACTCATCACATGCATTACAATTACACTACTCCTTACACTAATTACAATTACATTACTCATTTCAATTATGTTACTCGTTATAATTGCACGTTTCATTACACATTACACAGCCAGAGTCTTGGTGCTGCGTGGAACAAAGAGGATACCCAATAGGACGGGTAGTTTTATGGGTAAAAGTGAAGAGTTTGGTTGAAAACACTGAACAGTGTGAATAGCGTTCCTCTGGCCTGTAGATGTACGGCGTTCTATGTATGTCTATGTTTCTCTCCTTCCAGAGAGTTCTGGTGCGGTCTAAGGGGTTTTTTAGTTGCGGCTGAGGCAAACTGAAAGAGCATCCCTCCAGAAGGTTTAGTGGATTAGTTTCAGGACAGAAATATATCTGAGCAAAGAGCTTTAACTAATGCTTTTGGGATAATGCACAGGCACTGTGGAGTGAAAGAACTGGTGTGGAGAAGGAGAGAAAACGGTGTGTGTGTGTGTGTGTGTGTGTGTGTGTGTGTAGGTGTGTGTGTGTGTGTGTGTGTGTGTAGGTGTGTGTTGTGCTACCCCACCATTAGGGAGACATGGGTAAAAAAGACAAAAAAGAAAAGAAAAAGAAAAAGGAAAAAAAAAAAACCAAAACTCAGAACTGAGGATGAAGCAGCAGGCTGCTCTGGTCTCACTGGGAAAAAAAAAACCAAAAAAAAAAACCTTCGACAGAAAGTGCTGAGTAAGCATCACACCAAACAAAACTGTTCAGAGAGAGAGAGAGAGACACAGAGAGAGAGAGAGAGAGAGAGAGAGAGAGAGAGAGAGAGAGAGAGAGAGACCATTTAAAAGTAGAGAAGAGAAAAAGTCTATCTGAGAGAGTCAGAGTCTGAGAAGTGAGAAAGAGAGAGTGAAAGAAAGAGAGAGTGAAAGAAAGAGAGAGAGAGACAGAGAGGAGGAGGAGGGGGTTAGAGTATTTTAGAGAGAGGCAGGAGGGAGAGACTGTCTGGTTTAGAGAGGGCAGGAGTGAGAGGAGTAGGCAGTGTTTCAGTAATACACCCATCGCTCTTTGGAAACGCTTCCACTGCAGGAGTCTACAGACTGCACTGTGGAGACGAGTATTTTCAGCACTTTCTGACACTGACTTGCCAAGACACCCCTTTTCTCTCCTCTGGATTTCTATACATCGTGTGAAGCGTGAGCTAAGCGAAGCCGCACCATAGAACGAGCGTATGAGATAAAATAAGCATGAAAAACTGAGTTTGAAAACAGATAGGAAGTGAGAATTGTTAAGAAGAGCTCAACTAACAACCCCCGCCCCCCCGTCCACCACCCCAAATTCAGCCCCCATCAGCTCCCGTCAGCTCCAACAAACGCCTGACATTCCTTTGTTTTCGCTGTGAAGAATGACATGTGAGAAGAAGCTGAGTTGAATGAGAGGCTGTAGTGGTTAACTGAAGGGCTGAGAGCAGTTAGCAGCGTAGCATCAGTTCTCAGTCTTTAGCTCCTGTTCAC
>NC_044505.1:2280000-2297500 GCF_902362185.1 Chanos chanos
CGCCTCATGCTGTCCTGACCTCGGGATTGGCAGTCTTCTGGCGGGAATGCCGGTTTGTTCAGGAAACATCCACACATGGGTTGCTGGGAGATTTTCATTGCTCAAGACCTTTGCTTATTTTTCAGATGTCACCGGTGGCCTGGCATTGCCTGTCTGTTTAATAACATTTAACGTCATTATTCTTGTCTTATGACTTAGTATTTACACGTTTATACTGCGCTTGGAGGCCTGTGATGAAATGCTTTGACTTTATTATGGCGGGTGAATTGTGGCGGTGTGTATGGTAACCATAGTACTGTTAGAAATCTCCCTCCACTCCAACTGTACCAAAGTCATCTGAGGACACTGCCTGCTCTGTTTCAACATGAATGCCAGGTCTTTAGGCCAATCAGGAACTGTTCTGGGAATGGTGCCATCTACCTCAACAGGGGTGAGGAAGTCAAGAGGTATGGTCATCGCCGAGGCAGCAGAAAGAGTTTGAAAAAAAAAAGGAAGAAAAGAAGGTTGATTTCCATGCCTGTTAAGTGTCTTGTAATTCTCTTGAAGAATACATCTGATTTTACCACAAAGGTTTACGGCAGTCATCAGCCAAACAGATTTCTCAGAGGGACCGCGGTTTCCACGAAACTAAAAACAGCAGCGTTTTTTTAGCAAGATTCCAGGAGTATGTAGTCATAATTTTTGCTCTTATCAGAGCAGTGTGCTCTCTCTCTGTGTGTGAGATGGTCTGTATGATGCACCTGGGGTGTCCTCTCCGGCTGGTCCAGGTAAACGTGGCAGATGTTTTGGTGGTTCCCGTGGTTGTAAATAAAGGTGGAAAGACCCATGTTAGCGTGGGTTGGGAGGTTCAGATAGGATCAAGGTTCCACTGGTGCTTACACAACATATACCCCGGGGTCAGGTCATCTCTCTCTCTCTCTCTTTCTCTCTCTCTCTCTCTGTCCCTTTCACCTCAGACGACCTCCTGTCCATGTTTGCCTGTGGCATGGGATCTTTAAATATCTCCTATCTCTTCCTCCTCCTGGGTGATACCTTTGTTCTTTGACATCAATGCAAAATTGCAGGGGAGTTCGGAGGTTACGCTTTTTGTGTATAAGCAAATGGGATAGTGCCTATCAGATATCAGCACTCATCTGTGTTTTCACCATCAATATGTGGGGTTTTTCTTTTTTTGGGGGGGGGGGGGGGGGGGGGGGGGTGAGGGCATGGGCGTGGGCTGCGTATCTCTCGTTTGTGTTTACATGGTTGATATGGCTTCGGTTGGTAGTGCCACTCCAAAAGCAGGAAAGCAAACCAGCAGCAGAGTGTGAGGGTGATCATTTATTTTATTTTTTATTTTTTTAGTAGCTACAACTGCAGCATGCTTACGGCACCGTTTTAAACGCGTACGCGGACTCGTGTTGGTTTAGCCAAAGATCTTACCCACAGCGGCTTGGGAGAAAGCACACAGAAAATCGGCAGAAAAGAAAACCTAAATAAAATGAAAGATAAATGAATGTTGAATAAGGTGTAAGGTCTCTTTACAGCCTCATCTTAACCAGGCTCTCTTTGTTAAGCCCCTCAGCCCACTAATGTTATGCTCAAATTTGATTTCCTTTTAAGCTGCAGGGTCTTAAAAAAAAAATTAAAAATAAATAAATAAATAAATAAGTAAAATAAAAAAATTGCGCCCTGGTTCCATGCTGATCTGTGCAGAGCAGAGGTAGAGCAGAGTGTGTGGAATGTAAACAGTCACAGAGTGAAATAACTCATTTGCAAAGTTACGTAATTCTAATGCTGAGGTGGGCACAGTGTTGTCTGGAGTTGGACTTTACGGGACGAGGCGTCGGCTGGGTTAAAGAACCACAGCGGCAATAGCAGTAGGTTTCTCTGATCTCTGGAAATGCATTCAGAATGCATGCACTCTATTTTGCTGTTTTCTCTTGGCAAACCCTCCTTTTTTTTTTGTTTTTTTTTTTTGTTTGTAATGCCAGGAAAGACACCAGCTGTGATTCATAAAGGAATCGGTCAACGGCACATCTCATTGGCTGGCTCCGCGGCAACAGGAATGCACAAAATTATTCAAAGTGTTGGGAATGACACTTTACTTGAGTGGTTAATTTAACTACCTCTGAGCAAGCAGCTGTAACTCTACTACAGCGCAGACTACTGTCAGAATACTGAGTCTGTAACTCTACAACAGCACACAGACTACTGTCAGAATACTGAGTCTGTAACTCTACTACAGCACACAGACTACTGACAGAATACTGAGTCTGTAACTCTACTACAGCACACAGACTACTGTCAGAATACTGAGTCTGTAACTCTACTACAGCACACAGACTACTGACAGAATACTGAGTCTGTAACTCTACTACAGCACACAGACTACTGACAGAATACTGAGTCTGTAACTCTACAACAGCACACAGACTACTGTCAGAATACTGAGTCTGTAACTCTACTACAGCACACAGACTACTGACAGAATACTGAGTCTGTAACTCTACTACAGCACACAGACTACTGTCAGAATACTGAGTCTGTAACTCTACTACAGCACACAGACTACTGACAGAATACTGAGTCTGTAACTCTACAACAGCACACAGACTGCTGTCAGAATACTGAGTCTGTAACTCTACTACAGCACACAGACTACTGACAGAATACTGAGTGTGTAACTCTACTACAGCGCAGACTACTGTCAGAATACTGAGTCTGTAACTCTACTACAGCACACAGACTACTGACAGAATACTGAGTCTGTAACTGTACAACAGCACACAGACTACTGTCAGAATACTGAGTCTGTAACTCTATAACAGCACACAGACTACTGACAGAATACTGAGTCTGTAACTCTATAACAGCACACAGACTACTGACAGAATACTGAGTCTGTAACTCTACAACAGCACACAGACTACTGTCAGAATACTGAGTCTGTAACTGTACAACAGCACACAGACTACTGTCAGAATACTGAGTCTGTAACTCTACTACAGCACACAGACTACTGACAGAATACTGAGTCTGTAACTCTATAACAGCACACAGACTACTGTCAGAATACTGAGTCTGTAACTCTACTACAGCACAGACTACTGACAGAATACTGAGTCTGTAACTCTACTACAGCACACAGACTACTGACAGAATACTGAGTCTGTAACTCTACTACAGCACACAGACTACTGACAGAATACTGAGTCTGTAACTCTACAACAGCACACAGACTACTGTCAGAATACTGAGTCTGTAACTCTACTACAGCAAACAGACTACTGACAGAATACTGAGTCTGTAACTGTACAACAGCACACAGACTACTGTCAGAATACTGAGTCTGTAACTCTACTACAGCAAACAGACTACTGACAGAATACTGAGTCTGTAACTCTACTACAGCAAACAGACTACTGACAGAATACTGAGTCTGTAACTCTATAACAGCACACAGACTACTGACAGAATACTGAGTCTGTAACTCTACAACAGCACACAGACTACTGACAGAATACTGAGTCTGTAACTCTACAACAGCACACAGACTACTGTCAGAATACTGAGTCTGTCTCATGGCTACAGCACAGACTACTGACAGAATACTGAGTCTGTAACTCTACTACAGCACACAGACTACTGACAGAATACTGAGTCTGTAACTCTACAACAGCACACAGACTACTGTCAGAATACTGAGTCTGTAACTCTACTACAGCACACAGACTACTGACAGAATACTGAGTCTGTAACTCTACAACAGCACACAGACTACTGTCAGAATACTGAGTCTGTAACTCTACTACAGCACACAGACTACTGACAGAATACTGAGTCTGTAACTCTACAACAGCACACAGACTACTGTCAGAATACTGAGTCTGTAACTCTACTACAGCACACAGACTACTGTCAGAATACTGAGTCTGTAACTCTACTACAGCACAGACTACTGACAGAATACTGAGTCTGTAACTCTACTACAGCACACAGACTACTGTCAGAATACTGAGTCTGTAACTCTACTACAGCACACAGACTACTGACAGAATACTGAGTCTGTAACTCTACTACAGCACACAGACTACTGACAGAATACTGAGTCTGTAACTCTACTACAGCACACAGACTACTGACAGAATACTGAGTCTGTAACTCTACTACAGCACACAGACTACTGTCAGAATACTGAGTCTGTAACTGTACTACAGCACACAGACTACTGACAGAATACTGAGTCTGTAACTCTACTACAGCACACAGACTACTGACAGAATACTGAGTCTGTAACTCTACTACAGCACACAGACTACTGACAGAATACTGAGTCTGTAACTCTACTACAGCACACAGACTACTGTCAGAATACTGAGTCTGTAACTGTACTACAGCACACAGACTACTGTCAGAATACTGAGTCTGTAACTCTACTACAGCACACAGACTACTGTCAGAATACTGAGTCTGTAACTGTACTACAGCACACAGACTACTGACAGAATACTGAGTCTGTAACTCTACTACAGCACACAGACTACTGACAGAATACTGAGTCTGTAACTCTACTACAGCACACAGACTACTGACAGAATACTGAGTCTGTAACTCTACTACAGCACACAGACTACTGACAGAATACTGAGTCTGTATCACAGGAGGGCTCTTAAGTTCCATTAAAACAGGTGAAAACAGTATGAGAACAACAGTATTTCTGCACATTAATCTCAATGGTCAAGTATATCTTTTTCTTTTCTTTTTTTTCTTTCTTTTAACATTTAGTGGCAATATGAGAGTCTGCTAAACCGAGCAAAAACAGAGAGCTTTTAGCAAAATAATTGTCTGGCTCTGACACTTGTATTCATGTTCTATCTTGTTAAGGATTTACCCATGTTAATTTCTGTATTAAAAAAGAAAAAAAAAAACAGAAAGAAAAAAAGAAACTCATTATCATAAGCCACTGGATCAGTAATTTCCTGAATGTGGTTTGAAATTCATCCCACACATAGCTGAGATGTTTTACGTGGTCCAAACCTAATGGAAAAGCCCACAGCGGTGAGGAAAGTTGTGCTGTATTTCTTGTGGAGTAGTCAAGGCGCTGTCCCTGATGGATAACAGCCATGTCTGGCTCCGTTCAAATCCCACAGGTTAAATAACCGATCCACTCACCTAAGCCACATTTTAAAAAATAATAAAACCATTACTGAATTAAAAAAAAAAAAGAAAGAAAGAAAAAAAAAAAAAAAAGAAAAGAAATTTGGGTGAAATGGTGCTGTGTCAGTCAATCAAACCACAGAGTGCTCTGTGCTTAAAAACTGGCTGAAAGAGAGCCTGGTTTTTGAAAAGTTTGCTGCGACTACTTCCAACAACAGCATTCATTATAGAAGAGTAGAGATGAGTCAGCTTTGGATGTGTTGAGTGAATTTGACGTGTGTAGTCACAGACACAGCCAGAATCTGAATCATAAATCCCCCTGAGCTGCCCTCTTTTTCTCTCTCTCTCTCACTCTCTCTCTCTCTCTCTCTCTCTCTCTCTCTCTCTCTCTCTCTCTCTCTGTCGGTGACATGTTTCTGCTAGATGCTAACGCTAACATGACGCCAAATGCCGACTAAATCCCGAACGCCGCGGGCTGCCGCACCGTGCCCGTGTATTCTAAATCCAGGTCAGAAACATGAAACTCCACATCCATGAAACCAAAGCCAACGCATGGCTCAAGGTGGACTATTTAAATAGGTATGCTCACGTTTCCATGTAGACGGGAAAAAAAAGACAGCCAACACGTTGAAATACTGCTAGATAAGACACTCCAACTTGAAAAACTCGTAGAGGGTGGGAGGTGTTGTTGACAGAAAACTATTTTATGAATTGGGTTTTTTTTTTTTTCTTTTTTTGCGAAGGAGAGATCGACTCTCCCACTGAATGCCCTCGCTGACAGACAGAGCCCTCTCCGCAGCGTACTGGCATGGCGATGACGTCGTCGACTAAAAGTAGATACCAGCTCATGGAGAAACCCCTGGTTAGTGTGAGGTCTGCGTCAGAGTAATCTCCGTTAATCTACATTCTGCTAACAGCCCCCCCCCCCCCCAAAAGAAAAAAAACCTCACTCAGGACAAAAATTTAAACATTAGATTAACGCACTGACTCTGGTTTTGTCTGCGGCAAAATGATGTGTAAATTCGTCACTCTCCCTCACACATTCATGAAACATACACTAAATATCAGCCGTGACAATACTGTGAACCTTGACCTAAAAACGTTTGGCAGGGCAGAGGGTTTGGGCAGAGCGGTTTGGTCCTCCCAAAATCTGGGCTGGTGTCACAATCAGAGTGTGTTTATTTGCATGCCTGCGGGGGAGCGAGTGGAGTTTCCTCGCTGGCAGACATGTTCTGTAACGTGACGGGAACTGTTCATTAAAACAAATTTATAAAACGGACGGAGGAGTTCTGCGCAGGTGGAGAGTGGTGGATAGAGGAACGAACAAACATTATGGAGACCTCATAGACTGCCTTCAGCTCAGAGACAACATTCAGAAATGGTGTTACTCTAGAAAGAACGATGGCTGATCATTCAGAGACTTGCACGACTTAGACAACAAACATATTCAAACACACACACACACGCACGTATGCAAAAACTTGCACACAATCCAAACGCTCAGACACACACAAATACGAACGCAACACACACAAACACTCTCTCTTTTGCTCTCTCTCTCTCACACACACACACACACACACACACACACACACACACACACACACACGCGGGAGCTCCTGGTTAAATACACAGTGGGTCATGTTTGATTCTCAGGCAGAGTTATGGGCTGTCCTGATGGGACTGATTGCGAGCAGAGAGGTACAGCAGGGCCTGTCGTTTCTCCACTAAGATTTGAGTCTGCTCCACGGCTCCACACAGGCGCTGAGCAGAGGGAGGGGAGGGGAGGAGAGGAGAGGGGAGCAGAGTGGAGGAGAGGAGAGGAGAGGAGAGGGGAGCAGAGTGGAGGGGAGAGCGTGTATATTGTGCTTCCTGTGTCGCAGTTTACTGCTTTTTAGAGCAAGAAAAATTGGCTTATGTAAGGACCATGTGATTGGGCCAGAAATAGAGGCAGAGTTACAGCTGCCCGGGCTCCTCCTGCACTTCCTGGGTTTTTGGCAGCTCTCAAACAACACACACACACACACACACACACACACACGCTCACACACACCATGCTTTCCTCTTCACCAAAATGGCCCTCTGCTTGAGAGTGTAGCTACACACACACACACACACGGAGCATATCACTAGTAAACAGACGAGCTATAACCAAAACAGGTGCCCTCATGCGGGTTGCAGGTTTGGGGACAAGCAAGAGGGCCTGTCTGTGGAGACTTGGACCCATGATGTTAAAGAGAGAGAGAGAGAGAGAGAGAGAGAAAGGATAGAAGACAGTAACAGAGAGTGAAAATGTGTGTGAGACACAGACAGCAAAAGTGAAGGAATTGACAAAATGAGAGAAACAATGACAGAATGAGGAAAAGTGAGGGAAAGAGAGAGAGAGAGAGAAAGACAGACAGACAGACAGACAGAGCGTAGTGGATGGATTGGGCCCTGCGGCACGGTGCTCAGGCCTGTTGAGTGCGTGGGTGTGTGGAAAGGCACTGGAGCAGAATGAAGCTCGTAAAGAGAGAGAGAGAGAGAGAGAGAGAGGGAGAGAGAGAGAGAGAGAGAGAGGGAGAGAGGGAGAGAGAGAGAGATGAGGGCTCATTGTGCTAGCCGCAGGCTTGGCAGAGGGAAGCAGTGCACAAGGGATTCTCAGGCTGTTACAGTCACTGTCATCCCATCCCCCAGCCAAGACATCTCACACACACACTCACACACACACACACGCACACACACACTCACACACACACGCACGCACGCACGTACGCACATACACACACACGCACGCACGCATACACATATACACACACACACACGCACAAGCATGCATGCACACACATATACACACAAAGACACATGCACACACCTATACACACTCACACACACACACATGCACACACATATACATACAAACATATACATAAGCACACACACACACACACACACACACACACACACATACTGTACATTCAACTATGTTTCATTATGCTGCATGATTGAAGAGAAGACCAAAGGGAAAAAAAATCATTAGAATGACAATAAATGAACAACTTAGAGGCCTGTATAGTGGCCTGTTCATTTTCTACAGCGACCTGAACACAACATCCTACATCTCAAAAGTCACTCTGAACACAGCACCTGAACACAAAAACATTCATCTCAAAAGTCACTCTGAGCACAGCACCTGAGCACAGCATCCTTCATCTGAAGGTCACTCTGAACACAGCACCTGAGCACAGCATCCTTCATCTGAAGGTCACTCTGAACACAGCACCTGAACACAATATCCTTCATCTGAAGGTTGCTCTGTGGATATATATACTAGTGGAGACGGCACCTGCTCTTGTTCCTCTACTGTATCTTTGAGAAAGTCTTCAATAAAGGTCAGGCCTCATAAGAGTGAAAAGAAAGATTGTGAGTTTGATGGCAGGAGAGATAGAGATAGAGAGAGAGAGAGAGAGAGAGAGAGAGAGAGAGAGAGAGAGAGAGAAGCGAGTGGTCCATATTTCCAAAAAAGAAAAAAAGGGTGATTAGTTGTAGGGAGCGTATAGATGGTATTCACTCCTAAAGAGTGTTTTTTTTTTTAGTTTGCTGTAGTTTTAAAGTGTGTGAATTCCTTCACTCCCAGGGCAGCATAACTACCTGTGCGCGGGACGGAATGACTGTATCATCGACAAGATCCGGAGGAAGAACTGCCCTGCGTGCCGAGTACGGAAGTGTCTGCAGGCCGGGATGAACCTGGGAGGTAGGGATGGGAATTTTTTACTCGACACAGAATTACAGGATTGCATACAGTCTATTCTGTTTAACAATCATTCTGTTTACTTTTACTTATCAGCCACATTAAACAGGCAAGCAATGGAGACGGCTTTCCTTAAACGTCTGATGAAATGCCTGTCTGTCTATCTATCTGTCTGTCTGTTTGTATGTATATCTATCTATCTGTCTGTCTGTCTGTATGTTTATCTATCTATCTGTCTGTCTGTTTGTATGTATATCTATCTGTCTGTCTGTCTGTATGTTTATCTATCTATCTGTCTGTCTGTTGGTATGTATATCTATCTATCTGTCTGTCTGTTGGTATGGTATGTATATCTATCTATCTGTCTGTCTGTCTGTGTGTATGTATATCTATCTATTTGTCTGTCTGTGCGTATGTATATCTATCTATCTGTCTGTCTGTTTGTATGTTTATCTATCTATCTGTCTGTCTGTCTGTTTGTATATCTATCTATCTGTCTGTCTGTTTGTATGTTTATCTATCTATCTATCTGTCTGTCTGTTTGTATGTTTATCTATCTATCTATCTGTCTGTCTGTTTGTATGTATATCTATCTATCTGTCTGTCTGTTTGTATGTTTATCTATCTATCTGTCTGTCTGTTTGTATGTTTATCTATCTATCTGTCTGTCTGTTTGCATGTATATCTATCTATCTATGAAAATGATTCTGATTTGAAGACAGTTCTGCTTGAAAGACTGAGCAGATCTTGGAGGAAGTTGACTTCCTTTTGGCTGAAAATTTTCCATTGGGTCGAATGAGTCAAAGAAGGGAATGATTTGGAAAATCGTGTTCATGTGGAAGGCAGTGTGTACAGCACTCTGATTTAATCAACACCCACAACAAATAAGAACTCTATGACTATCAGTTATTTATATAATACATCCACTTATCATTCGTACCCGGAATATTTGGGGAAAAAAAAGCGCACCTGGGTTGCATTTCTTCACGTGCATTAGTGAGCGTTTGGTACTGAGTATTTGCGTAGATTGAGTCATGTCATGTCCTAAAAGTTTCTCGTGCCAAACTAAAACGCCGCGCGGCCCTGTTTGTCGGATAAACAGCCCGACTGAAGGGTTAGGAACGGGGCAGAGGGGACCTAAGCTCCAGGGATCAATAAATGCAGTGTTTTCAGTGAGCTGTCGGTTTCCTGTGCAAACCGGACCATTCAATAGATGAGGAAACATTAACCAGCGTGTTTCGAGAGAGTTTGTAAACGAGACAGGGACTCCTGTATGCCACGCGGTAGCGAACGTTCACCTACGCCAGACCGTTGCCGGACGAGCCCGAACAGGCCTGAACCGGGCGAACACGCGGTAGAGTTTCGCTGCTTTACCTTTGGGCATTGCCAAATTTCTCTGGTTTGGTGTAGGTGGAGAAACTCCAGTGTCTGAATCACCCCATGTTTACCAGTGGAGCTTCCCAGAAGCTCCACCCAAAAGTCCAAGAATAAAAGTCCCCAGTTACTCAGAGGTTCCCAGCAGTAACCCAGTAGTCAGCAAAGCAAATCTAGCCATGACAGATCTTTAACTGGGGGAGAGACAAAGAGCCATTTTACACCATCCAGTCACATCATTCTCATCGTGGAATTACATAACGCCTTCTCTTTTGAACATTGTTTTACTCTCCGTGATTATCAAAATGCCCCAGTCCAAATGCGAATCGTTCTGTCAAGGTTCCACGCAAATTTCTTTTTATTTAGAATGTGTAATCTTTTCAGGTGGCTTTTTTTGGGGGGTGGGGGGTGATGGGGTTCACAATTGTCAAAATATGTAAAAAAAAAAATCAAATATGTTATTCAAAGATGTGCTGGAGTCATTGTTGCTTTGAAGAGAGTTGTTTTGTGTGTGTGTGTGTGTGTGTGTGTGTTCTCCCTGGACATCCTTTTATGCATATTTCATATTGTGTTAATACTACATGACCTCTTTGAAACTTCATAGCCCAAAGACATCAGTCACATATGGGGAACCACACACGCACGCACGCATGCATGCGCACACACACACACACACACACACTCACACACTCACACACACCACAGGGGGACAGAAAAGGCTATCTAGAAAAATCAAACTTCGAAAAAACTTTGGAAAGTTGTTTGTGAGAGTTGATGAAAGTTTTGCCGTAAAAAAGAACAACAACAACATAAAAAAAATAACCAGCACTGATGTAAAGTTTTGCGCTGGTGAACTATATCTGTAAACTCAGAAATAACACGCCAACCAACAAAACAATTCATCGACACTAGACCGGTCTGTTTTCATGGGCTATGTAAAATGCGTCTCATTAATGTCTTTATTTGCACTCTCAGGTTTGTTCTGGTTTTTCACTTTGCTGTCTCATGAACCTGACTGTATGTGTTAATGTTATCAGTCCTGTTTGAGACTGATATTTGGAGGGGGGATTTTCTTGAGACTGATATTTGGAAGGGGGGGGGGGGTTTCTTGAGACTGATATTTGGAGGGGGGGGGTTTTCTTGAGACTGATATTTGGAGGGGGAGGGTTTCTTGAGACTGATATTTGGAGGGGGGGATTTTCTTGAGACTGATATTCGGAGGGGGGTTTTTTCTCGTCTCCCCCACAGCGCGCAAGTCGAAGAAGCTGGGCAAGCTGAAGAGCGTTTCCGACGACTCTTCTCTCCAGAGCACGAAGGACGGCCCGGCGTTCCTGGCGTCGGAGAAGGAGCTGAGTTCTGTGGCGGCGCTGGTTCCTCACGGCCCGCCCGTGGGCCCGTACCTGTCTCCCTCGGTCTGCAGCGTGCTGGAGCTGATCGAACCCGAGGTGGTGTTCGCCGGTTACGACAACACGCAGCCTGACACCACCGACCACCTCCTCACCAGCCTCAACCGCCTCGCCGGGAAACAGATGATCCGCGTCGTCAAGTGGGCCAAAGTACTTCCAGGTCAGAACCAACAGGGGTCAAAAAGAAAGTGATTTTATTGGGTGAACCCAATGTCACTCATCTTGTTTCATCCACCTCTCAAAATACTTTGTGTGTTTTTGTAATTTTGTTATTACCGTTGTCATTTCTGGTGAGGTCATTTATATGAGTGAATCGACTGACTGATCAGTAGCATGTTAGCATTGCGTAATGATAAACAGGGCTACTAGAACTCTGTAGTATTTTAGTAGATCTAGTATTTTCTAGAGCAAAGGTGGTTTCAGTTGTTAATGATTGAATAGCAGTCGCTAGTTTTTTTGTGTGTGTTTTTTGTTCGTTTAATCTGGGTTTTAGTAGACATAGAGTCCTCCCATCATCTTATGTTCTAAACAAGGGTAGCTAAATATGATATTATATCTTTTCGAGTGTATAAAGTTGACAAGAGGCTGAGCTTGGATCAGTCTGCTGGTTATAGTGGCTGAGGTCAAACAACTGACTACACGTCCATCTAACCACTGAAATCAGATTTGCAGTCGAATCCCTTAAGGAAGTGAGCGTTGCCTTAATCTCATTACAAGAGATTCGGTTTTGTCCCGCTTTGCTTTAATGGTGGTGATATGGTATTGAACTGGTTTTTAACACTGGTGTGGAGAGAGGGTTACAGCGGGTTGGTGGCAGGTAGAATGCTGGCTTTGTGTGTGGGTTATCCTGTTTGAAAACTGAGCCCTATTGATAGAAGATAAGATAAAAGATCCATGATTAAGAAACCCAAACCCCATGTCTTCTCCATATCCTTTTACTCTTATCTTAATTGTTTTATAGATTCTGTGTGGATTATTGTTCCGGGCAATCCCATTTTTTTTTCCTTTTTCTTGTAACTCACTCTGTAGAGGTTTTTTTTTTTTTTTAAAGAAACACCATTCCAAAAAAACAAAAAACAAAACCTCAACCAGACAAGACACCAGTATCAGATTCTACATCAAAACCTCAAAATAAATCCAAATAGGTTTTACAGAGACAACTGAGAAAACAGGTAACGAACGCAACAGGAGGCCATAAACGAGCGATGAGAAAGTTTCCGAACAGTCGGCGATATGTCCCACAAAGTATCTGGAGGGTTGCGAGTTTGTGGTTGGCTTTGTGGGAGTCATCTGATACCTGGGCCATCTCTTCACTGCATCCACGTGTAAAAATAGAGAGGCAGAGGGAACAGTCAGTGGGTCAGACGGGGCCATGTACTCCTCCATTCTGTATCCGTGCCAAGGCCGCGGCGGACATGTCAGTAGATCCTCCCTCCCACCAGAATAACTGAGAATCAGTCCTGGGATCCAACCCCTATCCGTCTGCCGTGAGAAAGCATGTGCGTCCTCATTGGGCTTGTGTTATAGAGAGAGAGGATGGGTTTTGTCACAGGTTAGTGTCTGCTACATTCCATTTATGGAGCTTAATAGAAAACAGTCCAATAAAGTGAAACCCCCTGTCCAGTTTGCATAAAAGCGGTTCCGCTGATTAAACTGCGACTTTATTGTGTCTAAACAAATTTACTCTTCACCCCCATCCATGATTCCAACAGCTGCCTGAGTTCTGTTTGTCTGCTTGTTCTGCCCTCTCTCTCTCTCTCTCTCTCACACACACACGCACACGCACACGCACACAGACACAGACACAGACACAGACACACACACACGCACACGCACACAGACACAGACACAGACACACACACACACACACACACACACACACACACGCACACGCACACAGACGTATGCACTCTCTCTCTCTTTCACACACACACACACACACACACGCACAGACGTATGCACTCTCTCTCTCTCTCACACACACACACACACGCACAGACGTATGCAGTCTCTCTCTCTCTCTCTCTCTCACACACACACACACACACACACACACGCGCACACACACACACACACACACACAGACATATGCACTCTCTCTCTCTCTCACGAACACACACGCACACACCCACACAGACGTATACACTCGCAAACACTCAAGAGTGATATCTTTGTGTGTTAATCTGTAAGAGAATATTTAATTAAATACGTCTAATGCAAGACATTTGACTTTGTGCATCACCCCCTCCCTGCCACACTCTCTCATGTGCCACCTTCATCATTTCTTCCTCTTCCTCTTCTTCTTTTTAAATTCTCTTTTCTGTTTTTAAGTTTCTCTCTGATCTCTCTGAGTTTTGGCTCAGTGTTGACTCTGAGTCCCTGTGTGTGTGTATGTGTGTGTGTGTGTGTGTGTGTGTGTGTTGTTGTGTTGCAGGGTTCCGCAGTCTGCCCATTGAGGACCAGATCACTCTGATCCAGTACTCCTGGATGTGTCTGTCCTCCTTCTCTCTCAGCTGGAGATCCTACAAACACACCAACGCTCAGATGCTCTACTTCGCTCCCGATCTCGTCTTCAACGAGTGAGTCCGCATTTCACCCGTATCCACATTCACGGTCTTTCCTGATGGCTAGACTGCGTGTAGCCCTCTGCAGATGTTCATGGTTACTAAAGAAAAGCACGGTTCGCCAAGCCGTGATCCCAACAAAACATCTACGGGATCCACCTGACAATGTCTGGTCTCCTGAACGAGAGGCAACCAGTCATTAGCTTCTCTCTCATTTGAATGGCCACGGAGAGAGCTGCAAATGAATCGAGAGCAAAGGCTCATACGAGCTCCAAGGGTATAGTTTCCATCTGTAGTTTCAGCATATTCAGATCATTCATAGTTCCTTGGTGTCTTTTCATCGTTGAATGCTTCTCGTTTGCCCTGCTGAGGGGTCGCCATGCTATGGTGCTTGAGAAGGAGAATATGAGCATCTCTTCATTAACACCATGCTGGAGCTGCCACCTCACGCCGCTGCTGAATTAAAACCGGCCGAACCGGTTCTCCGCCGTCTGAGCTCGCTCTGGGTTCGCTGGTCTCTACGAGCGGAGCCCCACTACAGAAAAAGAACCAACAGCAGCAGCACGTAGCGCAGCAAACAATTCACTCTTTCCAGAAAGTTCTCCAGTCAAAACCAGAACCACCGCAGCCGTGCTCCCAAAAGATAAACATATAAAGTTAGTGAAAGAGTTTGGTTTCATTTTGGCATTCGGCAGGTTGGAACATTGATAATAATTTGTATCATTGATCACGTTACGATAGTTATAAAATTAGCCTGGCCGTTTATAGAGTAATATGAACCTTTCCCCGCGTCCCCGCGAGCTCTGGGATATTTATGCAGTGGAGTAGGAAATATTTTAGGGCTAAGTGGTGTGAAGTCAGCGTTTGCCTCAAGGCTTCGGTCTCTGAAAATAAGAACTTTACGGGCAGACTCACTGCAGCCCTTCTCTCCCCTGTTAAAACACACTCCTCGGCAGCAACCAGAAACAGGTGTTTGTTTGTTTTGTTTTGTTTTGAAATGTTTTTTACTCCTGGATTATTTGGATGGAGATGGGGAGACAGAGGGGTCAAGGGGGGAACATGGCTCAGTGAAACTGGGGGGTCAGTTAGCAGATATGTGTGTGTGTGTGTGTGTGTGTGAGAGAGAGAGAGAAAGAGGGAGAGGGAGAGAGAGATAGAGAGAGAGAAAGAGAGGATCAAGAAACAGAGAGAGAGAGTGAGGGAGAGAGAAAGAAAAAGAGAGAGAGAGAGAATGAGGAGTGAGAGAGAGACAGACAGAAAGAATGAGGAGAGAGAGCGAGAGAGAGAGAGAGAGAGAGAGAGAGAGAGAAAATGGAGCGAGAAGGGGGAGAGAGAGAGGCACAGGACAGGAAGTGCTGTATATATTAATGTGCTGGTGGAGTAGATGGCTCTTCATTGAGTTTAATACAAAGGCTGGGAGACAAGATAACAAAGATAACACAGTGACCCCTATAGGTCAGCTCAGGAACTGCATAGCTGTGTGTACAGCTGAGGAGGTGACCAGGGAAAGCTGTATTTCTCTGTCTGTATTTGTCACGATTACTGATCCGCAACTGCAGCTCAATACAAACAGTCTAACTATTCCTGGCCCTGAAATCCAGGCGAAACACCTTCGTTTCAGTGAATCGACAACTTCTCAGAGGTCTTACATCAGGGTTACAGTAGAGGGGTAAAAGGGCTGAGTGATTGTGGAGAAGAAATCTATTATTACAGCTGGTCCGACTCCAAAGCCCAGGGCAGTGTGTAGAGGACGTCCTGTCCAGTGACTGGTCTTGATTTGGCCAGGCGGTTGTCACGGTGCCAAACGTGACAGCGTTGTTCTCGCCTTCTTGTCGTTGGCGTCAGGTGGTTTTCGTAGTGCCCGTTACTTCCCCTTCTGACGTCTGTTGAAAGGGTTCTGGCTCGTGACGCAAGACTCCCACGCGTCCTGACACGGAAACAGGAGTCGAGGAGATGGGAATGACGAACGTCGACGGAATGTTCCCGGCATGCCAGGCCGCGCTCCGGGTCCAGGACGCACTGCTGTCGTCCACCGCAGAGTTACTGCGTGGCTGTCACAGAGTTATTCCGTGCCAGGTCCGTCCAGCCGGCGGAGTCAGGCAACCACCACGCTATCAGAGGGTTTGTCACTGAGATTTCGCACTGTGTCGTCAGCTGGTGTCACGAGGTCAGTCACGCGGTGTAACTATACATCACTCTGAACGTTTTCCAGTATTAGAAACAAGCTGTGACCAGCTGACAGTAACTACAGACATTACCCAAGCCGCTCTAAAGTGGCCTTCCTTTACACATTTTGCAGCTTTTTCAACGATGTGTAGAAATATTTTTATTTCATATTACTTCGGCGGATCAATACCAAACTACGGATGTGCGATTTATTCGAACAGAATTTCAAAAAAAAAAAAAAAAAGAAAGAAAGTAAAAAAGTTTATATGTTTGCAAAAAAAACAACTGAGAGAAACGAACAGATATTTTTGTCAGATATCTGGTCCGAGTCTGAGGAACGTCTGAGTTGTGAGTGGCAGTGGCCTTAAAAAGTATCGACGGAAATTTGAGAAGGTTGAGGAGAAGCTCCAATTCGCCTACGAGGGTAAAGAAATCAAGCAAAACAAAAACAGGTTTTCACTGGAAGTGCTGATATTACAGTATCCAGTGACCTTAAAGCTGACTGGCTTTAACACAGCGCTCACACAGGACTCAAACAGACAGATCCTGTTTATCTGATATTCCTCTAAGATGCTTTCGGTGAGAGAAACTTTTTTTTTTTTTTTTGAGAAAGATGTAAGCTTCAATATCAATAGTTTCTTAAAAAAACAAAACAAAAGAAAACAAAAAAAAGCTTCATAAATTATACTGCCTTCATTATTTTTAGATTGAGTGTTTAGTTCACTTTTTTCTTAGAGAGACTTAATCTTGGTCAGTTGGATTACCATGGTGCAAGCGGTTTGTTTCGTTCTGATTGGACATTTAGAATTACAACAGTTTGCAATCAGGCATCACTAAAAAACTGAGCTGGAGCTCTCCATGAGTAAAGAGGAATGTTATTATGTCAGTGTAATGATGACCTCTGACACACATCTTCAAATTCATGTCAGTGCGATACACACACACACACACATATATATATATATTTTTTCTTTCTTGCTGTTGCTGTTTTTTGGGGAGGTATAGGCACGCAGTGTTGGGGTGACTCTGTGGAGTGTGTCTGGAAAGGGCTATTGTGTGTGGTGAATGCAGACGCTGCTTTGTCCTCCGTGGTGCAGTCAAGTTTTTCTCTGTGTGCTCCA
>NC_044505.1:2302500-2315000 GCF_902362185.1 Chanos chanos
GAGCAGTAAAATGGTTCCTGTTTGCTGCTGTTGCGGCAGCAACATTTTTAGGCCAATTTGCACCTGCGTGTTTGCTGCTCGGTGATTGGCAGGTTGACAGATTTATTGAATGTCGTTTGGTATGTGATCAATTGGGAGAGTGCTCTCTGTGTGTGTGTGTGTGTGTGTGTGTGTGTGAGAGAGAGAGACAGAGAGAGAGAGAGAGGGAGAGAGAGAGAGCCAGAGAGAGAGAGAGAGAGAGAGAGAGAGAGAGAGAGAGGGAGAGAGAGAGATCGAGAGAGAGAGAGGGGGAAAGAGAGAGAGAAAAAGAGAGAGGGAGAGAGAGAGAGTGAGAGAGAGAAAGAGAGAGCGAGAGAGAGAGAGAGAGGGAGGGGGGGGAAGAGAGAGAGATCAAGAGAGAGAGAGGGGGAAAGAGAGAGAGAGAGAGAGCGAGAGAGAGAGCGAGAGAGAGCGAGAGAGAGAGAGAGAGAGCGAGAGAGAGGGAGAGAGAGGGAGAGAGGGGGAGAGAGGGGGAGAGAGAGAGAGAGAGAGAGAGAGAGAGAGAGAGAAAGAGAGAGCGAGAGAGAGGGAGAGAGGGGGAGAGAGAGAGAGAGGGGGGGGGGAGAGAGAGAGAGAAAGAGAGAGAGAGCGAGAGAGAGGGGGAGAGAGAGAGAGAGAGCGAGAGAGGGGGAGAGAGAGAGAGAGAGAGAGCGCACCCTGAAGGTGTGTTATGGAAGCTGTTGATCCTCTTTGACCTTGGTTGCGGCTGTAGCCGGCCCCCGGTGGGTGTCTGTGTGACCTTGTTTGTGTTGGAAAAATTGACCGGTTAAAGCGAGAACACACCAAAATCGGTAGCACACTCAACGCCCGCTTGTCTCTCTCTCTCCTCTCTCTCTCTCTTTTAAGAATTCTGTTTTTCCTTGTTTGTCTATTGTTTAATGGAGTGAGGATGCTTGTGAATTTCATTTGAAGTGACATCTCTAGCAAAGACGCTTGGCTATATACCCTCTCTCATCTTTTTCACAGGTCAGTGAACACAATAAAAGGAGCATCGAGTCTCATTCATTGAGCAATTATGTCTGGTATCAAGTCCCAACTATTTAAAAACAAACAAAAATCATGTCAGGAATGTATAAGGTGAAAGCTTAAATCACAGGATTATGCAAAAAAAACATATTTAACACGACATCTTCACCAAGTGACTGCACACCTACAGTTTCAGTCCAATACCTGGCAACCACGCTGTATTCAGAATCTACTGCATATTTAACTAAACCCTCAGTGAAGTGTAAGGAGCACAGGGAGGAAGAGGGTTGCCAGTTGGTCCACAGGTGGAAAAAAAAAAAAAATCCCCCTCCTTTTAAATGTGATCCCTCTGAAAAGATAAACAGCCCTCTTGATGGGTCTCTGGAGCTTGTAAAGGGGAGGGGGGGGGGGCTATTCAGCGGGACACGGCACCGATTAGCCCAGCGTAATGACTGCGCTCCCCCTTTATCCAGGGTCTTAAATGCCAGGCTGAGCCACTAATGAGGAAGGGATGGATGTGGGTCAGTAGGAGAGAAGAAAAGAGAAAATCAATGAGAGGGAGATTTTAGCACATTTCTGTCAGTCAGAGGAGGAGAAGAGAAGAGGAGGGGGGAGAGAGAGAGGGAGAGAGAGAGAGAGAGAGAGAGGGAGAGAGAGAGAGAGAGAGAACAGGGCTCCATGCTGTGCCTCACTGGGGTTTCCCCGTACGCCGACAAACTCGAGTACCGAAAGGCATGTTTGTAGATCACCGAGTATTACTGGATTCCTCTCAAGAATAAGATTAAAACCGCGATTAAGATTACACTCAGACATTTACTAATTACAGCTCGTTTGTTAATTAGCATCCTCATTTACCAAAAGGAAAACTGAAAACACGAATTTTATTCAACAAAGACGCTAACAAAAGAATGATAATATGAAACCCTCAAGGTACAGTGTGTTCTTTGAATCTAGAAATATCGTTTTTATTTTTGTTTATTCATTTAGTTATCTCTTTTATTTTTGTAACGAAGAAGTACTTTCAGCATGTTTCAGAATTCCATCTCTCAGAGGGGCAGAACGCAGTCTCAGTGCAGATCAGAAAAGAGCGAAAATTTCAGGAAGGAGCAGCTTCTCTGGCATTTAAGAGGCCTTGTTATAAGAATGACGAGGGAGTTATGGTCCCATTGGAAGGTGTAGTTCGTCCTCGTTTGTGTAATGCTGTGTAAATGGACACAAATGGAGCAGAGAGGGAGCCATTGCCATGTTTTTGTGAAACTGTTCCAGTATTGAAACGAGGCACTAATTTAGCAGATCTGGGAACCAGGCGAGTACTGGTAGGAACTCTCCCTCCCTCAGAAAAGCGTCCTTGTGATTGTGCCGACGACACTTTGAATCTTAAGATCACAGGTTTTGAGCGTCGGACCCCCTGCTTGGCAGTTGAGGGATAATCAGACACATCACCGGTGAATTAAAAAAAAAAGAAAAAGCCCCAGTTTGTGCGCTTTACTGGTGAAAGTCTAACGCTTTACTGGTGAAAGTCTAACGCACCTTTAGAACCGATAGTGACAGCACTCGCTAAGTCTGGAGAAAAATACCAGCCACCACAGCCAAGATCTGTATAGCAGTCACAGAGAATCCTAGAACGGATCAGAGTCTTATTGGCTCTGAATTCTCCGGCTGTCCAATCCTGCGAGAGCCTGTTTAATATAATTTCTCATTGGGTCCTGCTCTGCTGCTATGGTTCAGGGTAAATCCTCGCCCAAATGCAGCACCCTGTTCCACATAGCTGGATCTCTCTGTTGCCCAGAGAACTCAAAGCAAAAGGCAAAGCTGTTCACTAGAAGAACAGCTAAGGACCATTCCAATTGGCCAGTCTCGACTCTTGGTTTGGGGTCGTGATGTGGGGCCGGTCTGTGATGCGTGAGGTCGGGATCCTGGAGACCACAGGACATGTAACATTGTAACATTGTAAGTCTGTTCTGTTTAAATAGATGTCATTTCCTGGAGGGGATACAGGCCCTTGTCCTGCTCCCCAATTGGTGAACAGATGAGGTGTGTGTTTTTTTTTCTTTCTTTCTTTTTTTTTTTTTTTTTTTTGAAATGAGCTCACCAGAGGCTGAGCGTTTTAGATATTTGGCTGAGTTCCACAGACTCACTCTCGTCCTCTGCGGGAACGCAAGAGCGCGTCCGTTCGTCTGTCCAGAGGACACTAGGTGCGTTTATCTCATCTTTGGCTGCGTAAAATGTGCCGGGGGGGGCGGGGGGGGGGGTGGCGGGGGGGTGGGTGCGTATCTGCGGTGCTCTGCGTTTCATTTAAAAGTGTGAAACCTTGACTGAGGGGCATCACTTCAATCACTAGTAATGAAAGTCTGACGGAGGAATTAAAAAAAAAAAAAAAAAAAAGATGTGTTAGTCAGAATTGTCTGGACAGTGTCCTTACACGCCCCAAAGACACAAAATTTCACAGAGATAGAAAGAGAGAGCGAGAGAGAGAGAGAGAGAGAGAGAGAGAGAGAAAGAGAAAAAGAGAGAGAGAGAGAGAGAGAGAGAGAGAGAGAGAGAAAGAGAGTTTGGCCTTATTCTCCTAGGCCACTTTTTTCAAAGTCCAAAACAACTGAAGATTTACTAATGAGGACCAGAGGTTCAGATAGTTGAGCACACCAGAAAAAAAAAGAAAAAGAAAAAAAAGAAAAACAAAAGATGGACATATGTAAAGGGAATAACAATTTGGATTGGGGGGGGGGGCGCTCAGAAGGGTTTGTTTCTCTCTCAGTGGGGTCCAATGACTCATAAAACTCCCAGAGAGTAGTGGACGGAGCACAAAGTCGATGCCGACTGCACGGGACAGGCCAGCATTCATGATCAGTTCAGCCCGTCACTGAGACGGGCCCAGATGGCTCTCAGAGCCACTTAGAAATGATTTATGCTCTGGGTTTGTATGGATTACATTTCTCTGGCTAAGAACGCTGGACGCTGGGTTCGTGTTTTCCTTTAATAACCTTTTTTTTTTGTTTTTGCCCTTTTATCCCAGTTTCTCCCAGTTTAGCAGCGTCCGGTTCCTAACGCTTCTATTCGCTGTCTCTTGCGCAAGCCGGAGACGTCACTACCGGGATTCGAACCCAGGTTTCCGCGGTGGTGGTGGGCTAGATATGGAGTGTCTGATAAACTTGATTATACAGTTATATCTGCTGAGATCAGCCAATACTGAACCTCAGCACACCAAGACACAACAGACACAGGCTTCTAGGATACCCTAGGAACAGACATGAACATCTCAAAGGGACTTAGATGTGAAAATAAAGGATGAATTAATTTACCAATTAGAAAAAAACCCCAAAACATTTGTTTTTCTCTCTCCACAGTCCCCAAAGATGGTCTGAAAAACCAAGGAGCGTTTGAGGAGATGAGAGTCAACTACATCAAGGAGCTGAGGAGATCCGCGGGCAAAGCCACCAGCAACTGTGGCCAGACGTGGCAAAGGTTCTTCCAGCTGACCAAACTACTGGATGCCATGCATGGCGTAAGCACCACAACACCATAACACAGACCGTTCTAGATGGTTTCTAGAAATAGCTCATTTCACTTGGCTTTTTCAGGGACCCAAGCTCATATTCTCCTTGGTTGGAAAAAATAAGACACCCCCCCCCACCAAAAAAAACCCCAAAAACTAAGTTGTAAATTGAAACAGTGGGTCTGTCTACGGACCGTAGTCTCTTAGCTCTTTACGTCTGAGTTTCTGTTCAGTGGGTATGAAGAGTTATGGCTTTTAAAAATGTACAAAATCAAGGGAAAAAACTAAAGGCGCAGACTTGATGTGTTTGCCAATATTTCCACTTTTTTTTTTGATCAAATAAAGATGATGCGAAAAGTAGAACATGGCTATAAATTTAACATTACAGGCGCCTTGGCTAATGAATGCAAACACAAAGAGGCATGAAAAGCAATAGCCCTGTTATAACCCTCGTTTTTATCCTCCGTCCTTTAGAAAATGGTGTGGAAAAAAAGCCCCTCCCTACTGCCACATGATCACAACACCAAAACTGACTCCAGATCTGTGGCTAGGGTTGTGGATTACCAACTGAGCAATATTAAAAGAGCAAGCCTTTCAAATACAGAATCAGTAGCTCCCCCCAGTGGTGAGGCACAGTGTAGCACCCATACTTTTATTCCCCAAATGCAACAGCCAATTAATCTCATTAACAGATGTAATATACCTCGGAGGAAATGAAGTTAGGGCTAGACATGACAGAACTCAAATTCCCACAAACCAGTTTGTTACTCTAATCACCAGAGTTCTACGCTTAATTACGTCCAATCAAATCATGTCATTTAATCACGGTCTTTGGCCGGCAAACTTCAGTGTCTAGAGACAGAGGGTCAACAGAGTGCTCAGTGGTTTCATTTGAAATGACAAGCGGCTTTTGTCCAAACACAGTGCGAGAGAGAAACACTGATAAGACTGACAGTCGTACAGAGACTGACGCCCTGAGGACTTAAAACCCTGTTTGAAGAGGAGGGTTACACGAACCCCTGATCTGCACATCAGAGTTTCATTTAGTTTAATAAGAAACTGAGTCAAATTCAACCAAAGTCACTAGAATGACAAATATGTATTTAAAATGTTGCCACAACAAGAACAACAACAAAAGCCAATTGTTTGACAAACGAGTAAAAAAAAAAAAAAAAAAGTGGTTATTCACTTGGTCCAGTGTTGTGACAGCTATAGTTTTTTTTTTCAGCTGAACATCAGGCTCTAGAACACGTTGTGTGAATCTAGGCCCTTGCAGCTGTCTAATTTTACTCTAACAACCTGGTGCCAAGAAAGAGGAGGGTGGGTTTCCCCATCTGAGCCATCTTTTCTCTCAGGGTTTCTTCCTGTCTAAGACAAAGGGAGTTTCTCCCTCCCATCGTCACCTTAGTTTGCTTATTAAGAGTCTTGGTTCCTGGTTTTATGACAATGTCTATTATAAAAATCACAAATAAAACTGTTTTTTTTTTTTTTTTTTGTCTATCTTCATCCCATTTGTTTGACTAGCTCGTGGGGAATCTTCTAGACTTCTGCTTCTACACCTTCCGTGAATCACAGGCCCTGAAGGTGGAGTTCCCAGAGATGCTGGTGGAGATCATCAGTGACCAGATACCAAAGGTGGAGTCCGGGCTCACCCACATTCTTTACTTTCACAAGAAGTGACCGACAGCGGGGAAGAGAGGAGATGAGGGATAAGGAAAGGGAGAAAGGGGGAAGAGATGAAAGGAATACTCTGGGCCTCGGTGAGAGAGAGGGGCCAGTGAAGCTCGCTCGTCCGCAAGCCTGCCCCGCCCCCCGCCAGCCAGCCAGCCAGCCAGACTGACCTGCTATGCACAAAGCACCGTGAAACAAGGATCCTAAAGCTCTGTCAATCCACAGGGTGTGCAGAGAGAGGGAGGGAAAGAGAAAGAGAGAGAGAGAGAGAGAGAGAGAGAGAGAAAGAAAGATAGAGAGAAAGAGGAGATGTCTGTGGCCAGCTAACAGAGGAGGATATTTTATTGTTCCTTCCCCCCTCCCAGCCCCCCCCCCCCCCCCCAAGACAATAATAATGATTACGTTTTTTTTTTTTCTTTTCTCTATGGATATGAAGCCATACATTTCGATGAGGAAGCTACCGTGCGCACACACACACACACACACACACTTGCACACAGACACACACACGCACACACACACAAACCATCGCATACATACAGAGCAACATGTCCAATGTGAACCCTGACTCACATGCAATCTGTAATTAATTATACACACACACACACACACACACACACACACACACAGAACAACATGTCCTCGAACCCCAAAACCATGCAGTCTGCAATTAATTACTGTCAATGTAACTTAACTGTCAATGGTAATAACACTGAGAGAAGTGGAGAAAAAAAAAAGCAATGCAAAAACATGGCTGTTCATTTCTGTTATAGAGGAGCATTTCAGCCGCAGCCCTGGCGCTCACACACAGTACAGAGTCTTTTAGGCTATTTGCAAAGAACAGGTCTGTCTGAACATACTTCAAAAGGGCTATACATAACGTAAAAGCTGGAAGGTTTTTAAATTAATGTTTCTAACAACACACGCACACACACGCACACACACTCAAAAAAAAAAGAGCAAAATCGTTGTATAACAATCAAATCTCAACTGATATGCAAAGAAATAGAGGATTAAAATTTGAAATGAAAAGAAGATTATTTTTAAATAACCAAGCTGTGTTTGTGAAGTATGCTAAAACAGGAGTTTGGTACAGTTCACTTTGTCTTTTGATAAATAACTTAAAAAAGAAGTTTGGATGGTGCAACTAAATCCATCCATGAGGTAAACAGATTTATTTTAACACATGTGAATGGGAGATAAACATAAACAAAAAAAAACCAACAACAGACTTTAATATTGACTGAAGTGCGTTCCGTCAGAATATGGTGTTTACTCAGAGCCTGTATGTTCACTTGTTTGTGAAAACCTTGATAGAGTTGGTACAAGGACTTCTGGTCAGATCTGATTTGGAACTGGACTCAAATGATCAAAAAAACGAAACAAAATAAACTTAATCAGTTAAGAGTTTCGAGGAAAATGTTAATGCTAATCAAAATCACGTGAGAATCTCCCCGAGGTTAATTTTGATTTTAGATTTCTTTTTACAGTTGAGATAGGGTAGCTGTTGATTTAGTTGATGTTGGCCATTCACAGACAAAGAAACAGTTTTACTGTGACAGTTTTACTGTGACAGAAATCAGAAAACTCCAGTTACTTTTGCTAGTTTGCAGTGACATTGTCATGAATGGAAATGATCAGGAGATGCTCTGTGATTGGCTGTTGTGATACTTGACCAGTAATTTACTAACACGAACGCTGTTGATGATATCTTTACGAAAAGCATGCACCTTTACCACGGTCTGTTGTTAAAAAAAAAAAGAAGAGGAAGAAGAAGAAGAAGAAGAAGAAAAAAAAAAAAAGAAAACTATGACGCCTAACGTGTGAGAAGATCGTCACTAAGACGTAACTCAAATGCCATATTTTGCAAACTGAAGAGAGAGATGATTCTTACTGCTGTTCGTAATGTGCACATTGACTAAAAACCAGCCCTTTGTGATGATGTTGTACTTAACATTTCCAAGAAAGTCATACGTAAACTGTTTTCTACCAGTGTGTCGTGAGGTTTTTGGTTTTGTCTTTTCTTTTCTCTCTCTCTTTTTTTTTTTTAAATAACTAGTCCAGCTAATTGGGACGCGATTTTATAACTTGGTGCTTTTTTTCCTAAAGAATAAAGCAGATTGAAGATTTTCTGTCGCTGCAAATGTAAATTTAGATATGGTGGTAACCTCTGATTCATACTTCATTCATATTGGAAATAATAATCATAACAACAACAATAATAATAATAACAATAATAACAGTAACCTGCTCAAAACAACAACAACAACAGTAGTGCGCTGTGCTTTCAGCTTAACAAAAACCGTATGTAAATCGTTCTTGCTAACCGTCTGCTTACAGTCTTGTATTTTTCCAAACACTGTACAGATAAAGTTTGGGATAATAGCTTCAAATGGTAAAAAAAAACAAACAAACAAACAAAAAAAACCACAAAAAAAAAACAAAAACAAAAAACAATTAAATAATAAATCTGTGGTTATGGATGCATACATCTGACACCTTGCAACATTCTCCTCTGATCATTTGGGCCAACTATCGTCATTTGGACCACTGTTTCTTTCACACAATGGCTTTTGACTGCTTAACTGTGGTTACACCACATGCGTAATTGTGGTTACACCACATGATGCTACTGACTAATGCGAGACAGTGTGATAGTTGCTGTTCTGTGATGCTGTGAGATTGACTATGGGGGCGGGGGTAGGGTTCGGCTGAAGGAAGGGGGGGGAGGGGGGATTAGGGATGGGTACAGGGCACTGTGCTTGATTTTTTTTTTTTGTTTTGTTTTGTTTTGGTTTTCTGGCAGGCACGGGCAAAGCTGAGGTGCTTTGGACAGGGCATTGTCAGTGCGATTCTCTGATAGGTTTAGGCCCATCCTTTTGGCCGAAATTTGATTTGCACATAAGGGTTAACGTGATGATGGGGATATTAGCGAGGCTAGTCTTGTCTGGGTGGTCGTGAAAGGTCGGTTTGGGGATTTTAGCGGGCTGGGCATGTGGGTGGGGGGTGGGTTTCGGGCCTGTGGACGGTTTTGGGGAAGTGGGGTCCTTGTGGTGTCTGCCTGTGTTAAGTTGTGGGTTTTTTCCAGTTGGTTTGTGACGTTCAATGTGGCTGTGATGGTAGAAAGTGAGGAGAAAGTTCTTTATAGCCGACGTAGTCTCACTTCACACACCCCCCCACCTGACCCCCCACCACCCTGTCTCTGTATCCTGCTGTGTATCCAACGTTTGTGAAGGACCTTCAAAATAAGCTGTCGAAATATTTTGCTTACTTTGTTTTTTTTTTTTGTTTGTTTGTTTGTTTGTTTATTTTGTTTTGTTCTTTCCTTCTTTTATAATATATATGGAAAATGAGAATATATGTCAAAAGGTTCCTAGTATGTATGGGAAAGTATTTTTGAGAGAATTATATTTTGCTGGAAACATTATATTAGTACTTTGTCTAAAAAAATGAAGAGTATAGGAAATCTTTTTGTAAAGTGAAATGTTTATGCATGCTTTTTGACAAGATGTTTACAGTGTATTTAAGAAAGGGAAAATTGTGCCTTTTTAATCTCACGTTAAAAAAAAATACAAGAGTTATTTTACAGTATCTGTTGTAAATAAACCAGTGAGTTACGATGTCACGTTGTTTGGAACATTTCTACTTATACGTTTCAAAACCAACCAACAAACAAAAAAAACAAAACAAAACAAAACAAAACATAACAGATGCAGGTCACGTGACTCCCCTTTTAAAATGTTTTGTAATCACCTGATTGAAGTGTCAGTAGATTTGGAACAAAGTGAGAGTGAGAGAGAGAGAGAGAGAGATATGAATGTATTTTATATCCGTCAGTGAGAAAATCTACCACCTGAATGTGAGATTGTGACTACAGTTCACTCACTACCCATCTCTACAGGTACCCTCTCTTTTTCTCCTTCTTCTCTTTGTTCTACAGAAATGTGAACTGGTTTTTATTCCATTTTTGTTTTGGTTTTTTTTCTCCTTTTTCTTTGGATACTCTTGTCGACACAAAGCTAAAGGCCAAGGGAATCGTCCATGCGGTCTTTTGATCTGGAGACGGTAGAAACTGAATGCAAAAAAATAGTACTCAGAATGGCTGAAATGACCACACTCTTCACGGGGCACACAAACACACTTATGTCCACTCTGAGATTTTAAAAGAGATAACTACTTACGTAGAATGGAACAGACAAACTGCACAATGCTTCTTTGGATTGGGGGGGGGGAGGGGGGGGGGGTCAACAGATGGAGAAAAAACATTTATGAGCAAGAGCAAACAGTGACACAACACAGACAGACCGCATCTCTTTTGACGGACTCGCAAACTCACACTTAAGGAACTGAAACTTGTGCTTTGAGCGGCTGGGGTGGTTTAGGATATCCACAGCACTGTTAGAGAATGTACTCTTGCTTAAGTAGCCTTTGTAACATCAGCAGGTAATGACTAAGCCAAGACTGCTCAACTCTAGGCCTTCAGAAATCTAACTGCAAAGGATCTTTAACTTAGCTTTACAACCAATGATTAACTTGGCTCTATCACCAATGGTTTGAATGGAGCAGACACCTGCTGCCCAGGTAGACACCAGACCTTAAAGACAAGGTATCACAGCAAACGTGTAAGTGTTAATTGTCCAGAGTAAAACGTTCTGGAGTTCAATTCGTTTTAAGACTTTCACATTCTGTCAACACCTATTTTAACAGTTATTTGCCAGAGGGCACAGTTTCAAGCGCTCTCATTAACTGCAACCGCTACGAAGAGTGTGGACCATAAAACACAATGAAGTGCATATGCAACACACGATTAACACTCCTGAGAGTAAATTTAACACTGGCAAATTTAACACTAGCCGCTTTGCTGTGGAGCGTTAAAAGTCAGCATTAGTTCTGGATTTGAGGAAAGGCCCAGAGGTGAGTAGTCCTGGACTGGATTCAGACTAGTCTAGGACAAGGTCTGGACTAGGTTTGGAGCCAGTGAGCCATTACCCATATAAAAGGCCTGTGTTTCACCCAGAGAAAATCTCTGTGCTGTTAAGACGCTTGTACAGAGATAAACCTGTAGCGCTGCGTTTGTACAAAAGCCTTTTCACGTAGCAACTCCGTTACCGTGACAACGGAGAGAAAAGACAAATGGGATTCATTTCACTTCTACAAAATGAAAAATAAAAGAAGAGCTAATTGTTTTTTTTTGTTGTTGTTGTTTTGTTTTGTTTTGAAATGACTGATGTTTTTCTCTGTGCAAAGCTGTCCATACAGGCGTTTCTCTCTTCCCTGATTTCTGTCCTGCGTTGATGTTCGTTTTGGATACGACTGAATCTTTATTTGTGAAGGTGATAATGATGACATGAATTATAAAGCAACAAAGCCATATCTCTTGTTGTGATAAAAGAGCATTTCCTCTTCATTATTTGTTTTCCTTTTTTTTTTTTTTTTCTAAACGAAAAAAGACTTTTTAATCGAATGCTTTGTAAAATACTCAGCAACTCTCCACAGTACAGAACTATCCAATACAACGGAAAGAAAAACACGACTAGCTCCTCCAAACTGTACACTATAACCCTAATGCAGACAATACCATTCCTGTGTTCGCAGAAATATCAAGGGACTCCAATAAACCCAGTAACAATCATTCCGCTCTGCTGTTTCCTCTTTTCTTTTATGTCATATTCTTGTTGGTGATGTCACAGTGATGTCATTACTTTCTCACACTGATGTGACAGCATAACGTCGTCATGGGAACAGTACACAGACGCACTGTTACACTGATGCCCATTTTCCCTGAACATTCTAAACATTCTATACATGTACAGACTGGACATGTTCAGTGCTCTTAAGAATGATTGGCACCCTCAATTCATATGAGCAACAATGCTGGGTAAAACTCACTATGTGGTTTATCAAATGTTTTCTGTGTTAAGCAATGTGAGAAATTTATATAGCCGGTGTAATTTAATATCACATTGGGCTTAAAGAAAGCAAAAAAAAAAAAAGTAAACATAAAATAAGTTATATTTTGTAAAAGACGTGTTTCACAATTATTGGCACCACTGCGTTTCGTGCCTTGTGACACCCCCCCCCCCCGGTGAGGTAGAAGAACACAGGACATGGAGTCTGAGTCTCCTCCATACAGAGGCTGTTCTGCTCCTTCAGTGTCCCTGGTCCTCACTGACAGTCCCTCCTCTGCACTGTACCCCACGGGTTTTCAATGCGGTTAAGGTCAGGGGACTGGGATGACCGCTGTAAAAGCCTGGTTACGCATTACTGTGTGTGATCCAGAGGTACATGCTGGATCAGTGTCCTGGCAGAGGACCCAAACGTGACCAAGTTT
>NC_044505.1:2320000-2330000 GCF_902362185.1 Chanos chanos
GGGGGGTGCGTGATGTTATGGACTGACCTTGGTTTGTTTGTTTGTTTGTTTGTTTGCTGTTTGGACTTCCATGGGCTGGAGCAGCAGAGTGGAGCTTAAGTGCCTACAGATGTGGATTTAGCTTTAAGAGTATGGGCATCGCATCCCATCCCCACATTTGGGAAAGAACAGATTAAAAAAACAGACAAAAGAAAACAAACAAACAAAAAAAACAAACAAAAGAAAACAAAATAAACACAAAAAAAAAACAGAACCTCACACTGAACACTGGATGCTAAGTTTGAAGTGCCTGTTGAGAGGACTGAGAAGGTTTTGTGAGGAGTTTCAGTGACAGTCACTCCATCACAGATAAAGACTTCACCTAATAAAAAAAAAAAAAAAAAGGCTGACAGAACAGCCAATGAACTGTCAGAACAGGAACCGAACAGGAACTAAACAGGTTTTTTTTTTTTTGGACAGAGAATAAGCTGCTTCCTATGAGAGTGAAACATCTCATGTTTGAACGGGGAAAGGCTTCGCTTGGCTTTAGGATAAAAACAAAGCGACATTCCATTTGCTTTTCTTTGAACAAGGCACCAGAAGGAACCTATAAAATCAGTCTGAACTCTCTTTTTTTTTAATATCCCCTTTACGCCATGTACGTGATCTATCCAAGTTTCATTTCAACCACTATTTATTTACTTATCGTTTATTTACGGAATATTTTACTGATGCACGGAAGAAATGCAAAAGAAACACAAGTCCTTAATAACAAAAGCTCTTTATTTATTTTACATCGATCAACAGGGAACCCAACTGTTAGAAAAAAAAAAAAAAGGAAAAAAAATCGAATTTAATGCCAAGACCTTTACAAATGTCACAAATCAGGGCCTTCAGACAGCAATGAACTCCTCAGACTCAAACACACAGACAGACAGAGGGCTCTCAGACTGCAGTCTTCACAACCAAGAGCATTTAGGACTTAAAAAAAAAAAAAAGATAAAACTTTAAAACTTGCAACCACTTACAAATGACACAATGCAGACAACACGCTTGGCTTTTGTCCGTCAACAGGAAACAAACAAACAAAGAAAAAAAACGGTAATTACGAAGGCTGATGTAAGACCTGGCAATACTGCAATCTGGGGTCATAATGAAAATATTTCTCTTTAATGTATTTGTTATTTGTTTTACTTTAACTCATTAGAAATCATCTCTCTATGTACAAATACACTCTAAAATAGCGTCACTTGTCCTAAAAGTCCTTGGACAGCGTCGACAGTGGAGGCATCTGGTGACTCTGAACCCTCTCAGGGTATTAATTTAGCATAAAATCATTACAATATTCTCATAAACGTTTCACATTTTCAACAGATGAAAACTGAAATGTCAAAGTTATCTCAGCAATATGGAGTGTTTCAAGCCAACCAAGAAACACTGTCTCGGATGGCTCTTCTTTCAAACCGAAAAAAAAATCCCAACAAAACAAAGAAATAAACAAACAAACAAACAAAACGCCCCAGAGTTATAAAGACAATAAAAACCCCAATGTTTTTCTTTTTCAGTCTCTCTTGGATAAAGACGTCATTACACAAATAAATCACGTGCACAGTGTCATATTAAATAATAATAACAATAACAACAACAACAACAACGACAATAATAATAATAATAATAATAATAATAATAATAATAAACTGAGTAGTTTATCATGCAGCAAACACATGTTTGAAATTGATGGCGACATGCAGCTTATAGCTAGGACTATAACATATCCAGACAGAGGCTGGTCTTCGTCCCAAACCGACTCTGTAGCGTTTCCACAGAGCAGCAGGGGGTTCAGGGGTTCTGCTTTATCCTTTAAGGAGACAGAGTTCGGCCAAAAAAGGTCAAAACCCGCACGGCCACCTCCGGTTCACACAAAGAGATCTGCTCATGACGCGTGTCGACAGGCGTGCGAGAAAGGTACGCGGGTGCTAACGAGGGATGACGTCGTCATGGATACCATGTATATACGTGGAGCGAGTGAGAGCAGGCGTGGAGGAGAGAGAGAGAGAGAGAGAGAGAGAGAGAGAGAGGGCGTGTGGCAGGCTCGTGGGGCTATAGGATCTCCACGTAATTCTCTGGGATCAAACCCCTCTTCCCCTCCAGCTCTCCCTCTAACCAACCAGGCTCCCGGGAGTGAGTCACTGGAAAGACACACACGTGCGCACGCACACACACACACACACACACACACACAAAGACAAGAGTACACACACAGTTCTGTCAGAGCCTTGTACCTTTACTGCAGCACATGGACAACAAAAAGGTTGTGTGTTTGAGAGGCGGGGGCGAAAGCGTTCGGAGCGGTTTGGAAGAGAGAATTCGGTCTTTTGTAGAGAGCATAAAAGCAGAGCAAAGAGCTGCAAAAGCGTTGTGTCCCAGAGGCAGACGAGAGGACGAAGGGCCCAATCAGAATCAGCGGGCGTGTGTCAGAACACCACGGTCTACGGGCTCGAGTCGACCGCCGCACTCAGACACCGGTACGGACACTCACATTCCAAATCAACCAAGACCCCATTCACACCCAAAGCCACATTCACCAGTTTCTCCATGTTAACCACTGTCTCTGACTTTACGACGCGTGCAGTGCGCCGATCGTTAAAGCGGGGCGGAAGCCGCTTGGTGAAGTCTTCCCCTCCAGACGCAAACTTCTCACATCATCTAAAACTCTTTCAGAAAAAGCCCCTTTGCAACTCACATGTCTGAGTTGGATTTCTTGGGCGGCACATGCTTTTTAATGACAACGCATAGCAAAACCAGTTCAGCCCCATATTCTGCCAACGCATGCCCACAACCACTGATCCATCCGCGTTTACATTTAAATGACATTTAAACTGAACCACCCATCAGAGCATGCGTCAAAGTGTGACACAACCAACCATTAATTCTAGGCAATGCCACAAAAAGACATGTCTACATACAACACACAGGCACCTGTCACACTAATACACCGTCACACAACAATAAAGAAATGCATTAACAACAACAACCACAACGATAAGAATGCAACGTGGTGTGCAAGACATAAAATGCAGTGGAGTGGAATGGACCAGAGGATCATTTTAATGTCCGCATAGAGAGAGAGAGAGAGACAGACAGCAATAGATGAGCGAAAAGGTCATGCAAGGTCATGCAGCACAATGCAAGCGGGCCCACATGTAAGAATTCATTTGGTTAAAAAAGGAGAAAGAAAAATTTCAAATGACCTTGACTGGACTGTTAGTATGACAGGGTTGTTGGTGTTGGTGTGACAAGGTTGTCAGTGTGACAGGGTTACTGGTATGACAGGGTTGTCAGTGTGACAGGGTTACTGGTATTACAGGGTTGTCAGTGTAACAGGATTACTGGTATGACAGGGTTGTCAGTGTGACAGGATTACTGGTATGACAGGGTTGTCAGTGTGACAGGATTACTGGTATGACAGGGTTGTCAGTGTGACAGGATTACTGGTATGACAGGGTTGTTGGTGTAACAGGATTACTGGTATGACAGGGTTGTCAGTGTGACAGGATTACTGGTATGACAGGGTTGTCAGTGTGACAGGATTACTGGTATGACAGGGTTGTCGGTGTGACAGGGTTGTCGGTGTGACAGGGGCTACTGATTCAGAGTGATTATGAGTGATTATTAGTGAAGGTGGGACTGGTAGCGTTAGTATAACATTAATAGTTTAATACACAGACACATTAGGCAGGCTTTAAGGGTTTCATTTACAGCAAGGCTTCAGGAAACAGGCCAAATATTGTGTGGTCTTTTGTGAACCGTTTCACTCTAGCTGGAAGATCGATGTTTTTTTTTTTTTTAAATCCTTGACAGTGAGTCTACTGGCATTCAGAGGTAGTGAAGCAGACTGAATGGACAGCACCCTGGAGACAACTTTGCACACACACACGAGTCTGTGAGTACATGGTTTTTCACGATGCAGTCAGGATTTAAAAGTGAGAAATTGTGGTATTCTGAAGTCACAGGTTACGGCTTGTATATGCTACGAGTGACGGCATGAGGACACGTCTGCTGAAATGGAAAGGCCAGACTGAAGCTACGCTACGGTAAAATCTATATCTGCAGGAGAAAGCAGTTTGAGAACAGAGTGTGATAAGCATGTCTTTGTTTTAGAGACACATACATTTTTGAGAAGAAGAGTGAAACTTCTCCTACACTTCCCACTAAATCTTTCACAAACAGCCCGATAATCTGCTCTCATTTCACTGGCTCTGAGTCAGATCACGAGTTGGTCCCGCCCTTTTGTGGTTACATTTTAATCACCCCCCCCCCCCCCCCCAACCCATTAAACACACCTCCTCCTCACCCCACCTCCTCTGTGAGATTAGAGAGGAGTCTGGCAGATCCAATATGAGGCCTGTAACCCTTACACACCCCTCCCAAAACCAGCCCTGCCATATGAGATTAGATAGGCGTCCAGTGGATCCAATATAAGGCCTGTTTTGGTGAGTGAGGACGGCTTGCGATAACGGCGAGTCTACTTACCGTCGTGGAAGATTGCTCCGACCTGGAAGGAGAGTTCTGAATCGTGTTCTGCTTCGCACGGATACACCGCCTTGGCTTTCATTAGACTGACACTGAAAAATCGAGGTAATCAGTCAGAGGGCTGGCCTTACTTTCAGAGAGAGAGAGAGAGAGAGAGATTACAATGCTCCTCGTGTGTGTGAGTGTGTGTGTGTGTGTGTCTACTAAGTCTGAGTTGCTGTTGAGAAAATTCTGCTTGGCTTTTACACACGTTATTGTACAGATATACACAAGTGAGCAGTTAATGAATATCAGAAAGAGAGACAGAGAGAGAGAAAGAGAGAGAGAGAGAGAGTGAGAGCAGGAGAGTAAGAATGAGAGAGAGAGGGAGAGAGAAAGAAAGAGAGAGAGCAGTCTGAGCAGACATACAGTCTAAATAAAATTTCCTCTCAGACAGTTCAAAAGAAATCAAAGAAAGAAAGAGAAATCTGGTTTCATAAATTCAACAGCACTAAACCAATGTGTGTTTAGAGAAGTTCATGTAGAACTGCCCTAGTTTCAAATCCACTACATCCCCCCGTGTTGCTAGCCAGCAGAAACAGCCGGTAGTGGACGGTGGAAAATTTGATCAGGTTCGTCCGACAGCTCGATAAATATTTAACACAATGCCCTGAGTCATACCTATGGACTTTTTTTCTTTTTCTTTTCTAGGAGAAACTTTTTTGGGAGTGGAAACATAGAAACCAAACAGGTAGACTGGGTAAGAACTTTTCCAAGGAGAGAAGTTTTGGGTCAGAGAGGGAAAACTTTGGGATTTTAGATAGAGAAAAGACAATATTTGAAGGCAGGGGTTCAGAGAGAGGATTTGGGTGTTTATAGAGGTAAGTAGTGCTTAGAGGAAAGTGTGCGAATGTGTGTGTGTGTGTGTGTGTCACATCTCACTAGGAAAGTGAATGTATCAGTTTGTTTGAGAGAGAGAGAGAGAGAAAGAGAGAGAGAGAGAGAGAGAGAGAGAGAGAGAGAGAAAGAGAGAGAGAAAGAGAGAGAGAGAAAGAGAGAGAGAGAGAGAGGATGAAGAAGAGTCATGTGTTTGGAGAGATAGCCAGACGTTCTGTTTAATGAACAGGTGAAGGAGTTTGTGTTCTGTTTAAATGGTGAACAAAAACAAAGTTAACAATAACCTGTGTGTGGGGTCTGGAAGAGGGCACGTTAACAGTGAAGGAGCATGTGTGTGTGTGTGTGTGTCTATATTTTCAGTAACGTACCTCTCTTTTGGTTTTTCTCCGTCAGCAGTGGGTCTGGGTTGAGGTGCTGAGGTAGAAGCAGAGTTCATCCATGAAGCCATCGCTGTAGACGCACTGTTTAAGAAAAACAAAACAAAACAAAACAAAAACATTACGGGACATTCTTCGTTCTCTCTCTCTCTCACACACACACACAAATGTGTGCGTACACACACGCACGCACGCACACACACACACACACACACTCATCGGCGATAATTAACAAACAGAGCTTATCTCAGCAGTGTCGCGTAACATTGACTATGATTTCCAAACACATTGTGTGGCACACTGATGCTGTAAAAGGAGCGTGTAGCAGTAATAAAGCAATTATTATCTTCTGCACCCACCAAGATTAAATACAGAGTTAACACCCACTCTGCAAACGCACCGAGTAAACCGACACGTCTGGCTATGAGGAACACGGGTAGAGAGTCAGTGCGTACACACACACACACACACACACACACTCAAAACCAGACAGACACATATGCACACACCGCCACACACATAAAATCAGACACATAAATAGGCAGTCAGTCAACAAAACAGAAAATGACAATCATTCTCTCTCCCACACACAGTCTTTTTCACATACACGCAGGGCAGACATAGCCTCTCTCTCTCTCTCTCTCTCTCTCTCTCTCTCTCTCACGCCCTCCGAGAGTTCATAAAAAAGTATGGAACCGACGCTCTAATCAGTTAATCAGTGAAGGTCTTATCATAACCATCACAACTCTCATTACGTTTGCCGACAATTCACGTTCGATTATTAAAACCTGTCTCTATCAAACAGAGAGAAAGAGAGAGAGAGAGAGAGAGAGAGAGAGAGAGAGAGAGAGAGAGAGAGAGAGAGAAAGAGAGAGAGAGATAGAGACAGAGAGAGAGAGAGAGGAAGAGAGAGAGAGAGAGATAGAGACAGAGGGAGAGAGAGAGAGAGAGAGAGAGAGAGAGAGAGAGAGAGAGAGAGAAAGAGAGAGAGAGAGAAAGAGAGAGAGAGATAGAGATAGAGACAGAGAGAGAGAGAGAGGAAGAGAGAGAGAGAGAGATAGAGAGAGAGAGAGAGAGAGAGAGAGAGAGAGAGACAGAGAGAGAGAGAGAAAGAGAGAGAGAGAGAGAAACAGAAAGAGAAAAAGAGAGAGAGAGAGAAAGAGAGAGAGAGTGATTTATGGAGCTGCAGTACACTGTGTGAGTTCTCAGCTGCAACACCTCAGCATGGGGCCCAATTGCACTGCAGTGCAGCAAAAAACTCCACTCGTTAACCTCAACACACACACACACACACACACACACACACTCATATACACACAACATTTACATACAAACCTCTATACACTCATTAACCTCAACACACACACACCCATATACACACAACATTTACACACAAACCTCTAGCTATACACTCATTAACCTCAACACACACACCCATATACACACAACATTTACACACAAACCTCTATACACTCATTAACCTCAACACACACTCTCATACACACACACACACACTCTCATATACACACCACATTTACACACAACATTTACATACAAACCTCTATACACTCATTAACCTCAACACACACACACACACACACACACACACACACTCATATACACACACAGACACTCTCATATACACACAACATTTACACACAAACCTCTACACACAGCAATATACACACAACATTTACACGCAAACTATACACACTCATTAACCTCAACACACACACACACACACTCTCATATACACACAACATTTACACACAAACCTCTACACACACAGCAATATACACACAACATTTACACACACACACACACACACACACACACACACTCATACACACAACATTTACACACAAACCTGTACAAACACACACTCTCATATACACACAACATTTACATACAAACCTCTACACACACACTCACACTCACATACACACAACATTTACACACACACACACACACACACACACACACACTCTCATATACACACAACATTTACACACAAACATCTACACACACTCATTAACCTCAACACACACACACGCACACACACTCATACACACTCATACACACACACACCGCATTTACAAACAAACCTCTACACACACACCCACCTGCGCAACCAACTGATGAATAACTGTATTAAACTTCTGGGAAATAATCTGAAAATCTCTCTGAAAGAAACAAAACTGTCTTTTGAATATTCACATTCACACAGCGGTTTCTTTGATCCGAACAATCTTTAAAAAGAAAAAAAAAGTAACATCACAGTTGTCCTAGCAACCAGGCGAAACCACGGGGACGATTTAGGCTAAAATTGCTTTTACAATGACAACTGAAGCCAAACGGAGGAAAATCACTTTCACTCTGCCACAGTAAATATAGCAACGAGACAACGAGGTCGGAATCGCACATTCACTATTTATAATCCTCAAAAACAGCCATTTGAGAAACAGAATTACAAACAAGCTTCTACAGAATCACTAATTACCGTCTCTATCAAAAATAACACGAAAACGCTTTGGGGTATAACAGTAGTATACACAGCTCCTGCTTGCTGATTGGTCAGAAGTGTTTGAATCTCAGCTTCACACTCAGACAAAATCAAATGTTTAGTGAAATACGTTACGACGTTACACTCCGGGTTTACAGTCTACACGACATCCTTGACTCGTTTAGAAAAGTAGTTGGCTTGATTAGGCTTACTTATTATTTTGGATGTCTAATAGACAGACAGACAGACAGACCGACAGATACCGGCGCGAGAGAAAACTTCTGATACTACTGATACAACTGCTCCTCGAAATACACCCTCGGGGGATGGTTAGAGTATAAGCTTCTGTAGCCAGAGTGGCGTTTATACCGTTCATTCACCGTGCGTAGGCGAGTGCAGTGAGCTCGTAGGGCCTGTTGACATGCCTGGGAGTACGCGGTGTTAAGTAAGGCTGTAACGGTACGCAAAAGTCACGGTTCGGTACGTCCCTCGGTTTTGAAGTCAAGGTTCGGTACGTTTTCAGTACAGTGATAAACCCCCCCCCCCCCAAAAAAGACATGCAAAACATGAAATTTCTTTTCATTCATTATGAAATCAACTTGATCAACTTGTAAACATATAAACTTGTACAAACTTGCAAACTGTGGCAAACTGGCTGTAATTTCCTGAACACATAAGGAATGCACATAAAAGCACACACCTTTTTTCTTAAAAAAAAAACAACAACAAAAAAAAACATACCCACAACTAGGTATTATTTAAAAAAAAAAAAAGAAAAGAAGTCAATTATATTGCTGTAACCCACTAACACAGGATACGGGAGGAAAACACTGGCTTTGCGGTCGCCATACTTACCAGGCTGCATCACTGAACATGTGCTAATTCAGTTGCTAAGTTACGTCTCCGTCACGGAATTGGAGAGGAAACTGAGTTTTTAATTTTAGTTCCGCACATAGAAATGTAGAAGAGAGGGCACACTGTAGCCGTTTTTCAATGTGGAGTACATCAAGTACGGACTCCCGTTCTTGTTCAGTTCAGCTCGGGAGTCCAGACTTTGTGTGAAATGCATTCTGGGAAACTTGAGTACCAAAGTGCACATAAGTCACCTCCTGATGCACCCTTGATAAAACCCACGAATTGTGGACACATCCGGGTATTCGATTCATACTTGGCTAGATGCAAACTTTGAATTGGAAAAGTACTGTGACTTTTGACGTTTCGCAAGTCCATGAGAACGCAAGTACAGAGAAGAACGCATATTAAGAAACGGCTAGAATCTTGTCAGATATCACTTTATTTGCTAACGTTTTGGTCGACTGAGAAACAAGGAACCAAACCTCAGTGTGGAGTCACTTTGTGTTCTGTGCCAGATAATCACCCAAACTTCCAAACAGTTCAACGTACGACAGGTGTGAGGAGCATGAAGAATTAAAATCGCTAATTAGCCGTTTTTTGTTTTCCATCAGTGGTCTACCTAGCTAGCTAAACTTTTATCTTGGCAAGACTATGGATAATCTGTTCGCTATTTAAAAATCAAGAATTTTATAAGGAAAAGGCTTGAAAATTCAACACACCTCCTTTTATCCTAGTATACTTTTCATTTGCCAGGTCTTTTACCTTTCGTTGTGGTATCCTCTCCACTCAGACAGTGCGAGTCAAGGGCAGAATATTGGTATAGTGGCAACACTAATACACCCACAGTGTGATAAGTCCTGGTCTGCCAGACGATCGC
>NC_044505.1:2337500-2340000 GCF_902362185.1 Chanos chanos
TCAGGGCTGGCTGGTCTCACTTTGTGAACGACAGGGGCGGGGATTAGGCAGAGGGGATTATTATAGATTATGTAAACAGATTCCACTGATCATTTGTGATTCCACTGATAATTTTGAGCAGATTCTTGAGTGACAGAGGCGAATTAAAAGGGGGCTGAGCAGGATGACCATCAGAGGAAGATGAGGAGGGTCCTGAACAATCTTCATCATCCCCTATTTCATTCATCATTACCCACAGGAGAAGAGGAGAGGAGAGGAGAGGAGAGAAGAGAAGAGAAGAGAGGAGAGGAGAGGAGAGGAGAGGAGAGGAGAGGAGAGGAGAAGAGAAGAGAAGAGAAGAGAAGAGAAGAGAAGAGAAGAGAGGAGAAGAGAGGAGAGGAGAGGAGAGGAGAGGAGAGGAGAGGAGAGGAGAGGAGAAGAGAAGAGAAGAGAAGAGAGGAGAAGAGAAGAGGAATAGTGTTGATGAGAGAACCTTTTCATGGTGCTCGATGAGGATCTCCACCACGATGTTCTGGAATTTCAGATCCATAATCGCAGCAACTGTCTCCTCCTGAGGCCTCATGAGCGTCGGACCAAAAACCACGCCGAGATTAGCCACTGTCATCAGATTCTGCTTACTGTGGGCTGCCACACTTCAGAGAGAGAGAGAGAGAGAGAGAGAGAGAGAGAGAGAGAGAGTCAGTGTCATTTGCTTTTTGCTTAAGAGTTGAGCACAATCTGCTCTCTGTCCTTCATCACTTCATTAACCACTACAATGAGGAACTGATCAAATACAAGGGAGAAAATTATACAGCGCCTCAGAACGAGAAGGGGGGGAAAACCGCCAATTAATCTGATAGGATGTGAGGTAAAAAACCAAAGAGGGGTCTGTGTATTAGTGTGTGTGTGTGAGTGTGAGAGATGGAATGTTAACATACTAATATCCACCTTTCCAGTGCTGAAAGCACATTTCTCATCCCTTTCTCTCTCTCTCTCTCTCTTTCTCTCTCCTGTTAGCTCTTCTCAACTCAGACAAACCAATCAAAGTTTGTTATTCAAACCAAAATGAAAAGTTGCCAGAAAAAAAAAAAAGAGGAAAAAAAAAAAATGAAGTCAGCACAGTTTGCTCTGGAATGCGGTCGGCGTAGTCATTTCAAAGTCTGTCTGGCGTCTACGAGTGACCTTGGAAACTTCTGTGGTTTAAGAATGAGAGTATCACACTCCAGGAACCTGGGAGAGGAGGAGACTGACCGACACGTAACGTTTACGTTTAAATGTACAGCTTGTGCTCTCATCGGGAGTGTCCTCTGATAGTTTCTAGACCTCAGAGTGACCTCAGACCTGTCAGAGGTCACGTGGACCTGTCAGAGGTCAAGGAGACTGGTCAGAGGTCACAGGGACCTGTCAGAGGTCACGTGGACCTGTCAGAGGTCAAGGAGACTGGTCAGAGGTCACAGGGACCTGTCAGAGGTCACGTGGACCTGTCAAAGAGACCAGTCAGAGGTTACAGGGGCCTGTCAGGGGTCTAACAGACCTGTCAGGGGTCACACCCTCTTGGGAAAACTTGAGTTTAAGTCTTCTCATGCTCTTGACTCAAACCCCAAACTCTGGACTGTTCTCTTTAACTCAGAATACTTAGGGAAAGCTTCAAACTACTAAAACAACTGAAGCTGACAGCGTCAAAGTGTGGGTTGATTCAGTGACTGATCACTGCTGTCTAATATCCTTTATTACAAAAATCTATATATGTACAGTATGAGTAATGTATTTCTGCTAAAATCAGGTGAAAGGATTCTGAAAGAGAAAAAAAAGCAGAAGTGGATTAGTTACTTAAAAAAGCAGAATGACCAGTGAAAGAATGGATGACTGAATAAATAAATAACTAAATAAATAAATAAATGTGTTCTGACACACAGAAGGCCTCTAACACAGTGATTCCCTCCAGCAGACAGGAATATCTGTCAATCAGTCACACGGATAAACAGATCAGCCACAGGGGTAAACAGATCAGTCAGATGGATAAACAGATCAGTCACACAGGTAAACAGATCAGTCACACAGGTAAACAGACCAGTCACACAGGTAAACAGACCAGTCACACAGGTAAACAGATCAGTCAGAGATTTAAACACACAGGGAAGTAGATCAGTCATGTAAAACAGATCAGTGGTACAATTGAGATGATGAGTCAAATGTATAAGCTGATCAGGCAGACAAGCAAATCAGACGCAGAGGTAAAGGGAACAGTCAGAGGGCCTGGAGAGCTGATCATTCAGGCAGGTACACTCAGTCAGCCAATCAGGTCAACGGTTCAGTCAGGGCGGTAAACGGATCAGTCACACCGGTAAAGATATCTACTGGTATGACGAGTAAACCAGTAAACCGATCCAAAGAGGACATTTGAGGACTAAACACAGGCTGACATCTACAATTAATTGGCTGTCAAACCTTGTTTCAGAAAACAGCCTCAGAATTTTTGCTTTTTCATCTCTGTTTTCCGTTTCTATCTCTCTGAGCAGGG
>NC_044505.1:2345000-2352500 GCF_902362185.1 Chanos chanos
CGCTCTCTCTCTCTCTCTCTCTCACACACACACACACTCACACACACTCACACACACAGACAGACACACACACACACACACACACACACATACACATACACACATACACATACACACACACACACACTACAGATTACTGCAGCATTGTCTGAGGTCCCAAAACACCTCCGCACTACATTTCCTGTCTTCACCCAGACACTGGCTCAGCCTTCTACTGACCTACTGGGACCAGTAAAGCCAGTGGGACAGTCAGATAATGAGCACTGTGAAGAGAGCTGACTCTCTGCCACATAAAAGATCTTGTTTACACATATGCTTAAATCTGAATACATTCAAACAGAATCTCAGAACAGTTTTCTTTTTTTTAATCGGTAAAACCTTCCTGTCGGCCACAGCATGGCTGAACTGTTACATATACTCTTTAGTTTCAGCTTATGAGACTAGAAATGTCAACATTTAAATTCCGCTTTGGAAAAAACAACAACAACGACAGCAATAAACTGGTAAACCATCACTGCAAATAAATGAACGCTGACTTTGGCCGCGCTACAAAATACTTAGCATCTGCGCTCACATTAACGTTTAGCGCACGTGCTAATATTCGCTAAAGGTGACCGTTTGTTTCGAAAACAACTGCCGAGTCTACGTCTTCATCTAAACAGCAGACACGGCAAGGACAGCATACGCAGTCAGAGACAGACCACCTCAGACAGATCATAGCTGTATCACCCTCCTGTGTGAGAGGGTTTCGATAAAGTCTAGCTGAAGTGGGGTGCCTGCAGTTTTTTTGTTTGTTTGTTTTTTTTGTTTATGGAGGTTTTTTGCCTGCTTGTTCTCTTCTGGAAAGGACACGGCGTGCGTTAATGGCTATTAGAGCTGGGAGTGTGTGAGTTCAGGTAGCAGCGGGTGTGGAGACAGCCTGCAGACACAACACAGCTTTTGGCATTCAGATCACACTGCCCCCGGCTAGGAGAGAGGAGAGGGAGAGAGGAGAGGGAGGGAGGGAGAGGACAGACTTAACGAAGAAAGAGGAAAAAAAAGAGGCAAGAGGAGACTGAACAAGACAGAGTTGGATAAAGTGAGTGTGTGTGTGTGTGTGTGTGTGTGTGTGTGTGTTGCGTGTGTGTGTTGTGCGTGTGTGTGTGTTGTGTGCGTGTGTTGTGTGTGTGTGTGTGTGTGTGTTGTGTGTGCCTGTGCGTGGGTGTGTGTGTTACAGTGTAAATGTGTGTGTGAGCCGTTGTATGAGTGTTTGTTTTTGGGGGGGGGGGGGGGGACAGAGACAGAGACAGAAGAGACAGAGAGAGTGATGGTGGATAGCAATCTGATTTGCAGCCCTTAGCAACAGAGGCGAGTGTGAGTCTGAGAGACAGGGCAGAGTGGCAGGCACAGACATCTGGGCAGGTATTGGTCAGAACAGGGAAGAGCTGGAATTACAATGAGAAACACCGAGTTCCTTTCCTTCCGCTGCAACCCACCTGGACACGTAGCATCCTGCACCATTCTCCCCCCCCCCCCCCATATCTGCTTTTGATGCTCAAGTCTGGACTAAAGCATCTCCAAATACAATCATTCGCAAATATGAACTGGGACAAATGGACACGGTTTCATCTGTTAAATGACTTGAACGTTGGGTTCAAGACATTAAAAAAGGAGCCATGTCTCTCTCTCTCTCAGACACACACACACACACACAGGCAAAGACACACACACAGAGACAAACACACAGAGACAGACAGACAGACACACAAACACACACAGAGACAGACACAGACACACTCACACACAGACAGACAGACAGACAGACAGACACAGACAAACACACACACACAGACAGAGACAGACACTGCTGAAACTGTGACTCAGGGAAATTGGAGGGCTCTTCTCTAAGCCATAACTTTATTTATTTTGGGATGAGAAACGTGTGTCAGACTCACCGATCATCAGAGCCAGCAGCTTCTGAACCTTCGAGCTCACCCCAACAACCCTGTACAAGCCCTGGTCGTTTATTCCTGCAGGAAGAAAATTCAAAATGAAAACAAAATAAAAAGACATCCAAACATGCTGTCTCACTGTTAAATTAGCTGCTAATCAGTTCCAGAAGTCCTACTGGCTTTGGTTTCTGCCGATTGCACACACACACACACAAACACACACACACACACACACACACACACACTAAGACACACATATACACACATTAACAAATGCTGACAGACCCTTCAGCACAAACAGAAGGACTTTAGGTTATGGAACCATGAACAGAACAGACCTAAAGACATATTCAACTGATCCAAGATCAGGTGAAAGCGCTGAACTATAGTGCACCTGGTTAAAAATGAGGAAAACAAAGTCTGATCTGGCATCAGTTACTTGATAGTAATACAATACTCAAAATATCTTCATGTCTTCACTGTCAAGGTTGAGATAAAGAAATTTAAACAGCATGTTGTACGGGTGGGTGTACTGTATAAAAGTGAATGTTTTATTTTGCTTTGGTTTGGTCTGAAACTCTCTCTAACCTGTCATTCAAGTTAACATGGATTCAGAACACAACAGGTTGTTGTCTAAGGGGACAGATAAGCGGTGAGTATACTCTGCCCCCTGGTGGTAAAGAGACATTACTGCAGCTCTTTTTAACCCACTGTGAGATGCAAACAGAGCCCTGTCAGAGCCAGCAGGGCCAAGCCTTTGCATTGCTCTGTAACTCAGGCAGAGACACACTGGCACATCCCCTGGCAGTACTACTGCTGTGTGGTAGAGCTAACGTATAAACCAAAGGATTTATAATTCAGAGGGCTGCTCTGTCATCGCTGACTCTGGTACCTTAGAGGGTCCATGAAGGCTGAGTGACTAATTGGCGACGTGATTCTTTTTTTTTTTTTTTTTCATATTTTTTGTTGTTGTAGTTTTTTGTCATTTTAATTCTAGATGCCAACTGACCAATCCATCATCTGATTGCCACCGTACCGATTAGTCACGGGAGGTTCCCCCTTTTTTGGTACCAAAAAAGAAAGAAATGACATGTGTGTGTGTGCATCCACCCATCCACCCATCCATCCATCCATCCATCCATCCATCCATCCATCCATCCTACCTCTCAGCTCTATAGCTTTGATGGAGTTCTTCACAAAGGACAGGCCAACCTCATCCAGCTGTGCGTCGACTGTCGAAAACAGACAAATCAAGTGTCTCCTCTCGACCACACACCACACACACACTCTCATATGAGAGAGGATAAATCAGGCTTTCTTTTACGCTGACATACGTCTGCGTCTGTTTATATTCAACGTTTGCTTGCGGTTAGCGTGTAAATAGAAAACAGAAAAAACAGAAACATTTCATGCGTAGGCACAGTAACTCACTTCCTCTTTCTTTCGCATATGTATGTCCAAAGTCCTGCGTCTGTTAAAAATAAAATAAAAATAAGTCATTTAGGGTTTTTTTTTTTTTCCTTTTTTTTAGTAAAACCACCCGGTGATTCATAGGAACTTTTAAAGGTCAAGGAAAACATAATGCAAGTTTGTGAATTACATCACAGACAAACACTGGCTGGTCTCAGAGCCTTAAGGAAAGAAAAGGAACATAGAAAGTGTGGGAAAAAAAAAACATTTGTTCTTTGTTCTGTTCTCCTGGCCTTTAATGAGTGTAAAGATAAAAGCAGCCACATGTGAGAGCGAGGGCAAAGGCAAAAGCACAGGCTGATCCATGTGCATTGGCTGATCCCTCTGAACTGATCAGTGATCAGCTGAGGCGTGAGCTGATCGAGTCAGCTGATTGGCTCGCTCACCGGTTCTTTCCCGCCCATGGCCTGCATCCAGAATCTGTGGTCATCTTCGGACAGTGCCTGAACCGTGAGGACCGTCCCAGGTCTGGAAACAAAACCAAAACACCACTGTGATTCACTGACCGTAGTTCACAGACCCCTGGTGCCATCCATATGAGCGCAATGGTCCCATTCCAGACAAACACCACAGCAGCAGACTAGATGTATAACCACGGTAACCACTGACTAGTTGATGACTCACACCCAGAACATTCTACACATTAACTGTATCTTACAAATGCAGACCAGAAGCATCCCTGAGTTAGTAATTATGCGACTAATGACATTACAGACATTACAGTTAATTAGCAATGTGTGTTCAGTCCAATTGCTTTGATTTTTATATACAAAGGACTCACATGACATCTGCACTGCAATGCGTGTCAAGCTAAACACACGCATCTCCCGTGACATTTGAGTTTGATGCTATTTTTACGGCGAGACATTCATCTATCGTCCTCACGTTCACATCTTTACTGCTCTGCTAACGTGGCGCATATTCTGAGAAAGACGGTATCTGAGGGTCCGTTCTGTCCGTCTCAAAACACAGCTATGTGTGTCTAATCCTGTGGTCTGACTGTCGGGAGAGGTTAGTCATGTGACCAGCCCATGCTGACGGCCTGCGTGCCCGCAGTTGGAGCGAGGCCCCGGGGTGCGGGCCAGGCCGTTCTGGGTCTGGTCTTAACGAGGTGTGAATGAGGGGAATGCTGTGGCATGCGAAACCGGAATCCGGATCCGGATCCAAAATTATCCCACAACGTACAAACAAAACAAAAAAACGCTGGCCAAGGGCAAACTGAAACGGATGGTGAAGCTGATAAACGGGAGATATTTATAACAATGAAAAAAATACACCACAACATGTCTAAATACACACACACCATAAACAAACACACACACACACCATAAACAAACACACACCATAATCGTTCATACAAACACACTGTAAACATACATACACACATAAACACACAGACATGTACACACACACACCCCTACACACAGGTACACGTACACACACACACACACACACACACACACACACACACACACACAGTCACTTCATAGATGTAATGGGAAACAGACTGTCTTTTTAAAGAGGTTAAACACAATGTAAAAAAACAGAGACATCAAATGACAGTTGGTGGTGGGGGAGATGACGTACCGATCCACGATCTCGATATCGAGACAGAACCTGCGGTCAAGAGCGTCTGTCGTTTTGCGTACGCACGACTTGAGTGTCACAGACTCGTTCTCACCCTGGAGACAGACAGAGTGGTTTCACACATGATGTAAGGTTCTCTTTTCTCCTCTTGTCTTTTTTAAAAAGGGAAATAAAATCTTGCAGAACCAATGAAAGCATGAACACAAAGCATGAGTAATCCCAGAATGACGTCATTCACAAAAAAATAATCCCTACTGCATTATTACGACCAACAACATTAAGAAACAATGTATCAAATGTGAAACAATGTATCAAATGTGAAACAACAACAACTCCCAGAGGCACGTGGCAAAACAGACACCACTGTCATCAGGGCTTTTACAGGGACTTTACAGTGTAAAAGTCATATATATACAGTACATACAGGGCTTTTACAGGGTCTTTACAGTGTAAAAGTCATATATATACAGTACATACAGGGCTTTTACAGGGACTTTACAGTGTAAAAGTCATATATATACAGTACATACAGGGCTTTTACAGGGTCTTTACAGTGTAAAAGTCATATATATACAGTACATACAGGGCTTTTACAGGGTCTTTACAGTGTAAAAGTCATATATATACAGTACATACAGGGCTTTTACAGGGACTTTACAGTGTAAAAGTCATATATATACAGTACATACAGGGCTTTTACAGGGACTTTACAGTGTAAAAGTCATATATATACAGTACATACAGGGCTTTTACAGGGTCTTTACAGTGTAAAAGTCATATATATACAGTACATACAGGGCTTTTACAGGGTCTTTACAGTGTAAAAGTCATATATATACAGTACATACAGGGCTTTTACAGGGTCTTTACAGTGTAAAAGTCATATATATACAGTACATACAGGGCTTTTACAGGGTCTTTACAGTGTAAAAGTCATATATATACAGTACATACAGGGCTTTTACAGGGACTTCACAGTGTAAAAGTCATACATTCACAGTACATACAGGCAGTGGTGCAGGAATGCAGTCATTTTACTTTAGTTTAGACCAGTGGAGTGTTACAGCAGCATCAAGTCATTTGTAGTATCATATTACAAATATGATACTAAAAAGGGTAATAACTACAAAGACTCTGGATAGCAAATCAAATTTCATATTCCCACCGACCACAGCAATAAGCACAGTGTGAAACTGACCAATGCAATTCATATCCGATTAAATGGTCATAACTTACCAGCTTGCCCCCAGACCTGTGGTCAAAGGTCACCATGTGAAGGATTTTCTGCTCTTTGACGAAGGTGCAGTAGCGTTTGACCCAGCTCGACCCGAACGGAGGAGGTCCTGGGGAGGTCACGTTAGAGAGGTCATTTTAGCATTTGGGGGGGCGGGGGCACAAACCGTCAACTCGTCTTAATTCACATCATCGTCCCTCATTATTTTAACGCCTCTGCTCCTCAGGCTAGGCAGGTCACCTCCTGAATGTCACATTTTGAAATTCCTCAGAACTATCTGAAACTCCTCAGACTATCTGAATATTGCAGACATGTCCAAGGTTGGACCAAAAACCTGCATACATCACGGCCCTCCAGAACGAGGTCTGCTTGCCGCTATTGTAAAGCAATGAGTGCTGTGGTTAAGCAGCGTGCAGCGTAGCCAAGGCCCTGTGTATCAGCGTGTGGGCTACAGACAGTGTGGTGTGGTACAATGACTCTACGCATACGTTCTCACTGCTGACTGGTCTGTACTGATCTGTGGTGTGGTGCACTGGGAGAGCGTACGTTTTTCCTGTACGTAGAGGTAGCCCTCGAAGCTGATTGGACTGGTCTGCCTGTGCTCCTGAGGCGTCTCCTTAGTGCGCTTCATCAGCTCGTACACCTCGGATCGCGTACCTTCAAAACGACTCCGCGTCTAACAGGAGACACAGAGATAATGGACAGTTAGCGCCCAGTCACACGGAGACCGAGACATGATCCATTACCTCAAAGAGGAGAGATAAGATACCCGGGGACATTTTATCTACGATAAGATCATCTATGACGCTCTGAGATTCTACAGGAAGTGAAACACTGGAGCTCCGGGGGCCTGAGCATTCACGCGGGTTCTAACGACTCGCTCTGAGCGTTCTGACAGGTCCCGTGTGAGGTTCCATTATGGTGTCATCTCTCTGCCCCCTCATTCTGTTTCACCCTGGCATGATTCTAACTCATTCTTAGAGCTGACCTTGAGTCAGCAGGCAAGGACATGACTCAGACACTACGCAGGCACTCACACACACATTCACACACACACTCACACTCACACAAACATTCACACACACACACACAAACACAGGGGAGGAAGCCGGATTCTGAGCCACGGGCCAAACACAATGGAGGGTCACTGAAAACAAAGACCTTGCGGTTTTCCCTTGGAAACTCCAGTGCTCTGAGAGTGTCTGTTAGGGTCAGTCCATCTCTCTATGAGTGGGTATGAGAACGATATGACTGACAGTTTGGGCAAACAAACCGATT
>NC_044505.1:2367500-2435000 GCF_902362185.1 Chanos chanos
AAAAGTGTGGTCTACATGTGAAAGGCCCTATCAGACACACAGGAAACTGAGAAGATGTCACATCCTGTCTCTCTGCGCTGGCCTATTTCTGCTTCTCTGGTCACACACACACACACACCCCTCAGGCTGTCAGCAGTCAGTGTGACACGGCCAAAACAGACCAGTCATCACCATCATCATCATCATCATCATCATCAGCATCATCATCAGCATCATCAGCATCATCATCATCATCATCATCACCATCACCATCACCATCACCATCATCATCACCATCATCATCACCATCATCATCACCATCATCATCACCATCATCAGCATCATCGTCATCGTATGCCTCCCAGAGAACAGGTAGGAGCTCTGAGATCCAGAACAATGACAGCCATACCAAGGACATGCCGCAATAAAAGAACAGATAACAACAACATATGTGTGTAAGTAAGATAGATGTGTGTGCATTTTTTTTCTTTTTTTTTTGGAGGGGGTGGGGTGGTTGGCGTCATGTTCTGTGGGCGCTACATAAGGGGATGTTTCCCATTCTGGAGATTCCCTGGGGCGATCCCAGTTTAACCACATTCCCACTGGGAACCATGGGAGAGGAGTTGTTGGTATTTTAGGATGAGAGCTATGACTGGTATCACTTTCCCCTGCCTCACTGGCCAAAGCAGCTGGACGCATCCATGTGAAAGAAAAACAAAAAACAGAAACAGAAACAGAAAAAAAAAAAAAAAAAAAAAAAAAACATGCTGCCCTTCACGATTTCAACAACAACAACAACAACAACAACAGCAGCGACAGCAGCAGCCATGCTGGGCCAAGTGGAGCTGATTCTTTTCAGCACTAAACCTTCATTATAGTGTCAGTCCGTGATCAGTCAGTGTGTGAAATGCTTCCACGCCCTCAGGTCTGTAGTCTGGCCCCACTCCCCACTGTACCCCACTGTAACCTGTGTGACCCATGTGAACAAGTGCATTACAACACAAAGGCCTTCATCAATAAATATGTAAAAATGATTTGTTCAAATAAGCTTGCATGCACATGCATGTACATACATAAACACACGCACACGCACATACACACATACACACACGCACACGCACACACATCAGTGTGATTTTTCTGTTTGGTAAGACTCACATACACAGACCAGACTGTCCAATGATTTGTCCGCAGGAATGTGGTTGAACATTAAGGTTCTTACCTTTCCCTCAGGTTACACTGAAAATGCCCTGTCAGCACCCCCCCCCCTCTCTTTCTCTTTCCATCTCTCCCTCTCTCCATCTCTCTCTCTGTCTCTCTTTATCTCCCTCTCTCCCTCTCTGACCTGTGATAGGGTCATGGTGAATTACCACAGTTCAAAGCCTGACTCACATGAACCAGCAAAAAACAAACCAAACAAACAAAAAACTGACCACCAGGCCCACAGAGCTTTTATATACACAGGACAAACTGCACCAGAAACTGATCTCAGATCAGGTAATGTTCATCTCTATCAATCAGAGTCAGTCTCTCAGTAGCTACAACTCTTTAACATCTCTGGCTGTCTGTGTGTCAGTAACATTGCCTATATGAACAGAGCTCAGAGCCTGAACGACTCAGTGAGAATATTCAGTTATAAATTCCAGTTATTCACTTAGCTTAGCCTCTGAACCAGAGCGATGGACTAATGTTCCATCACCGTGAGGCTCAGCGTTTCACATCCAGAGCCGTCGGCAGAGAGCTGGTGTACTCGGGAATCGAACCCCCACACTGCTCCGGTTGCTGGGCTCTGATTTCTCTCTCTCTCACTACAGTCACTGTCCTCCTGGGTTTGCTCACTGGGCGTGTCGGGTCCAGCATCCTGTGAGGCTGCTTTGAAATGAAACTCCCACCCAAAACTATCTGTAATCTCTGCTGTCTTCTCAGTTAGAATAAGACCCACGTGTGTCACATTCTGTCAGATCCAAGAGAAAACAGAGGTGGTGCTCTGGGCATGGAAATCTGACCAGAGAGACTGGTTAGTAAAGAAACTTCTCTTCCTCAGCGCTGGTCAGAAAGAGAGAGAGAGAGAGTGAGAGAGAGAGAGAGAGAGAGAGAGAAACTGTCAGGGGTCGTGACCATCCTGTTAATCCTCAGTGTGGTCTGATTCCTGAGACAGGGCTAAAGAGGGGTGCTCTGCCTGCGTCTCAGTATTGTCTTCATGGCATTTTGATCTCTCCTGTAGGATTAGTCGCCACTCTCACTGCAGGAGATCAGGTCAGTGGGTCTCTAATCAGTCTCTGTACGTACCGCACAGACGAGCCACGCAACCAAGCTGCAAATGTACATTTTCTGGTGGACAGTTTGCTGCAGAAGCACTGGACTCCGTTATTTAAGAATTATTCAATATCCGTTAACGGCGTGAGAGTTGGCTGCTAACAGATTCTCTCTCAATGGTGTTTACTCTGATGAGTGAGGATTACGTAAGGTCTCGGGATAAACAATAAAGAGAGAGAGAGAGGAAAAAAAAAAACACAAGACTAGAGTGTTTCTTTAATCTCAAATGCGCTCTCTTTGAGTTGTGTTCTGGCTTAGCGGAGCTAACGGCTTTTTAACGAGTGCAGAGACACGGTGCGTTCCTAATCCATTGTGTGTGCGGTGGACCCGGAGGCACGGCAGGCTGAAAGCGACTGGAGACAGCTGCCGCATTCTGAGAACACAATCTGGGGCAGTTTTGCCTGACATTTTAAAACACAGGCCTGGGCATTGTTCACCAGGATCTGCACTTTGGACAAGACTGAAAATAGAAACTGCAGGAAACTCTGTGTGTGTGTGTGTGTGTGTGTGTGTGTGTGTGTGTGTGCGCGTGTGTGTGCGAGTGCTTTTGTTTGTGCGCGTATGCATGCGTGCCAGTGTCATACTGTATGTGTGTGTATATATATATATATATATATATATATATATACACACACACACACACACATATACACATACACACACACATATATATATGTGTGAAGTAACTCTTTCTCTTTTAGACATGAGAGGCACTCAGCGGTGAGGAGAAAAACAGGCAGTAACATGCAGAGAGCTGAGTGAGTGCCTCAAAACCTACACTGCACTATACTACACTACTGTACTCTACACTACACTACACTACCACTACCACTACTCTACCGCTCCACTACCACTCCACTCCACACTGTCTAACTACAGTCTCTACACAGCCACAGCTACTCTGAGTGTGGCATAAGACAGAGAGAGAGAGAGACAGAGAGAGATAGAGATACAGAGAGAGAGAGGGAGAGATAGAGGCGAAAAGAGAGAGAGAGAGAGAGAGAGAGAGAGAGAGAGAGAGAGAGACAGAGAGAGAGAGAGACAGAGAGAGAGAGAGAGAGAGAGAGAGAGAGGGAGAGAGACAGAGAGAGAGACAGAGAGAGAGACAGAGAGAGAGAGAGAGAGAGAGAGAGAGAGTGAGGGAGAGATAGAGAGAGGGAGAGAGAGAGAGAGAGAGAGAGAGAGAGAGAGAGACAGAGAGAGAGACAGAGAGAGAGAGAGAGAGAGAGAGAGACAGAGAGAGAGACAGAGAGAGAGAGAGAGAGAGAGAGAGAGACAGCAGACTATATGTAAACAGTCTTTTCTTTTCCTGTTTTTCTGAGGAAACACACACACACACACACACACACACGCAAACTTGTGTTATGTTAGTCCAATTATGTATGTTTTCCAGGAGGCCTGTGTGTTTTTTAAGCGACTGATTTTTATGTGATCGTGCGTAATTGTTGTTGTGTTGTGTTGTGTCGTTGTTGTGTTGTGTTGGCAAGGAGTCACGCGTTTGGCTTCACACACAAACACAAAGGCAGCAGTCAGAGAGGCTTTAAATGGACTTCTGAGCGCAGTGTCTTGGTGCTCAGGTGAGGTGAACGCTTTAGGCAGAGATTAGCACGGGCTGGTGTGTGACTGGAAAGGGTATTACAGTCCGTCACCGTGGCGGAGGGGGGGGGGGGCAGCAGGGTGGGTGTGTTTACGTGTCGTCTGCGTTGGACAGACAGAAGGACACAAAATGAAAAGGAGGAAACACACACCAAAATACAATTAAATACACACTCAGTAACCCGGCAGTCGTCCTGACGCAAGACTTCAGCCACACACGCTTTTACAGACACACACACACACACACAACACAAAGGAGCAGGCTTGACATTAAGCTGTGTGATGACAAGCGTTACTCAAAAGGCACACATGAAAACGTGTCTGCAGCCACAAAGCTTTCGTCTGCAGCTGCGAGCAGGTGTTGAAACTGTTTGTTTGCTTGTTTGTTTGTTGTTTTTTGACCCAGGCTTCCGCTCGTTGAAGTTTCGGGTAAGCCTCTATGTGGTTTATGGCCTTGTATCTGCACGCTGTTCTGCTCTGATCTTGTGAGAGTGTTGAAAAAAAAAACATCTCTCCTCATTACGCAACATCGGGTGTAGCATGATGTATGCATTCACAAAAGATTCACTTATCTCTGTTAAACCCTGAGTCTATCTCCCCATGGAGCTAAACAACGGCCAATTAGATGCACAACATGCCCCAAAAAAATTACAGGGCTGCACGAAAGAATGGGGATAATGGGACATAATGGTAATTTCCACTTCAAACGCATTTTTAGTCAGACAAGCAAATCAGTTGTGATCCCACGGTTAACGACTGAGTAAAACTTTACGTCAAGAGCGAGACACCGTGTTGGTCCTTGATACAAAAACATGACGTTTTGGTCACAAGCTTTCATCATTGTATGAGGCAAAATAATCATTTCTAGGAACGCGGCCCATAAGAGACGTTATACACATCCCCCCAGGGCACAGTGTCGGGTAATGACGTAATATTGTCAGAACAGCAGAGTGCTGACCGCAACTGTTTTGGCCCCAAATACGAAGACTTGACTTTCCTGTCTAAACTAAAGCTTATGTTAAGGGATTTAGAACTTAGAATAGGATTTATGTTAAGGGATTTAGAATCTCTGTGATAGCGCGCACACACACACAGACACACACTGTGAGCAGTGAGTAGTGAATTTAACCTCTGCATTTGACCCATCCTATACCACAGCGGTAGTGAGCACGGAGACCAGGAGCAGTGGGCAGCACGCCTGTGCCCGGGTTTTGTGGTTAGATGTGTTACTCACACAGAGATGTCCAAACGTAACAGTAGTGTCTTTTGAGGAAGTTAAATGTGCTGCATCATTGCTTCAAGCACATCACAATCATGGTGTGTACCATGGTTGCATGGTTTTTTTTCATAAGCGTGAGCACAGCACTTGGGCTGGTCTCTGATGAATATGTAACCGCTCTACCTTCCTCGCTAAACGCAGACCAAGCTAATGCCTCACAGGCGAGAGAAGATCACAGCGACGCCTCTTTTCTTATGTTAGTTTAATTTACACAGTAGTACAGACGAGTCAACCGTGTAACAGATAGATAGATAGACAGATAGATAGATAGATAGATAGACAGACAGATAGATAAATAGACAGATAGATATATATATATATATATATAGATAGATAGATAGATAGATAGATAGATAGATAGATAGATAGATAGATAGATAGATAGATATTGTCATTGCACAGAATACAACAAAATTGGGAGGTAATCCTTACGGTGCACTCACACATAACAAACAGCAATTAATAAAAAGAAAAGAGCTCAACCTAAACTAACTAAAAGCTAAATATATAAATAATATATATATACAATGTAACCAAAATGTAAAACAATAAAATACGTAACAATGCCACAAAAAAATAAAATTATAATTAGCCGCTGCGATACTGTACTTCAGGATACTGCACATTTGCTGAATTCCATTGGCCGCATGAACAAGTAGAGCAATTGGAAATATACACATACAAAAGGTGCATTTGGGATTACGGTAATTGCGGTATACCTATAGTATGCGATAGTATAGTTTGCGATATAAACCATTTATTTCTCTATTTTGTTTCCTCCGAAATGTTGTCGGCACTGACAGTTTAAAACTTCCCGTGGGCAAATTCACTGTGCAAATCTTTGTGACAAGTCACAACGCAGAACGTTTTCAGCGGGTTGCAATAATCAAATGACTTTATGATTGGTTTCTAGCACTCAGTACTCGTACCAAAGAAAAAAAAAAAGAAACATATGTATGAGGTCTCGAGTTTGAATCTGTCCTTCGGTCCCTACAAGGGCAAAGACTCGAGCCCAAAAATACACAAAGGAGACGCTGTTTGAAGCGTTCCACTCAGCAACCCGGTCTCTGGTTACGTCTCTCTTTCCCCTCAGCGAAAATATCTGTCCCGTTTTGTCCCCCCAACCTAAATACAGCGCAAAAAACACTGGCCGCACTTTTCAAGACGCACTAACCCCTCAGTTCACCGTCGCTCATTTTGGACGTCTATTTTACAAAGACTAGTAAATTTAAGACAATAGCGATGTAATTTCTTTTACTAGGCTCGGGGCCAACACAATGGATTCAGCTGGTCGGTTAACCTTTACACCCTTTACTTGACTAAATCAGATGTTTTAGTGAAGGCATGTAAAACGCGTCTACCACTGAGTCACGAGGCGTGGAGTTGATAGACGTTTTGTAAATGCAAGATGTGCTTCTGCAAGCAATACTATTATACTTGCTCATTTTCATGTTTACGTCACATTTAACCCTTTAGCAGATGATCTTAAAATATCTAGAACACGTTAAAGAAGATTTCCATAATTTACAGGTATTTCACAGTGACATTAACGAGGTCGAAGACTCCACCCAGTCGGGCAAACAGAGCGAATGTTTTCTTAGCAATCCACGATGCGAATGCCCAGCGCTGTGCATCCGGGGGGGCGTTACGGCTGATCTGGAAACAGTTGAGTGGAAAAGTGGAAACAGCATGAACCACTCCCAACATCTATCTCTGGAAAAACATGTTTTCACAACATTCTTTTGCCAGCCCTCATATAACACTAGTACTCTACTGTGCATTGTACCACATGAATGGGCGCCAACATGAGTGTGGAAACTTTTATGAAGATTAGAACCGACGCAGCGGGAAAATGACTGAGATATGAAAACACGGCATGAAGAGACATACACTTTTCCCATGAAGTAATTCCAAGGTTCAAAGATCGCCCGTAAAAGAAACCACATGCATTCTTTCACTAGAGATAAAGACGCGCAGAGGAATCCTCCTCAAGGAGCTGAGGCACGCGCTCGCGCGCGCCAGGTAAACTCGAAGTCGGAGACAAAGGGGAAATTCCCTTATACGTTCTTAATCGTAAGACAAATAAAACGCCTAACAAACAATGAGCATTATCAAATAAAGATTTGACTGGTTGACCACATAGTTTTGAAAAGCTGTTTTCCAGATAAAAGATGCAAATTAATCTAGAATCCTGATTCAAATTTGGAATTCAGGGCAATTCCCCCGAAAACAGGTTTTTGGATACGTGTGAAAAATCAGTGGTGCTCTCCTAACAACAAAACTAACAAACAGCAGTTTAAAATGGACCTTTGTTAAACTAATTTACAACTCTTTTTTTTTTGCCTGGTCACCATTCAGACAAACTGGTCGCGTGATCTGGTAAACCGGGCCGGAGAGCCAGTCGGTTTCTCTGTCCTTTCATCTGAGTCGGACATTTTTACCGCAACACATTTTGACCCATGTAGTCTCTATGACTCTCAATAGCCAACCACAAAACACATCTCGCGCCAAAGTGAAAGACACGTAAACTGACAGAAGTCCTCTGAAGTTCCAGTTGTATTGATCGGCCAATGAAAGAGTTCCTGCCTCGGGTTTGGAAGCATGGGAGAGACTGATAAGTCAAACAGGAAACAGGTACCATAGCAACAAATTGTTTTTTCTTTTTTTTTTTTTTCCCTCAGTGTAAGTAATGACAGTTAGCACTGACAGGGTGTCATACAATGGAAACCAGAGATATTTAAAAGAGCCTGTTTATTTATTTAATTTTTTTTATGTTTATTAATCTCCTGGTTGGAACGGTATTATGTGTTGAACTGCAGCCATCCAACAAATCATGACTGGAATTTGTTTGACAACTGCAACAATACAATTCAAAGTCTTGAGCCTTGTTCATTTTGTAATAGGAACGTGACCTGTGCTTCGCCCCAGCAAAGTTCGGGGGTGTGGGTGTGTGTGTGTGTGTGTCCAGTGGTCCATAACCTGATTCAGTCAGAGTACAGCACAGCACTGTGGGGTTTTGTGTTTTGCTCAGCGTCATACTGGCAGCGTCAAAAATCTCTGTCATCTTTCCACAACCATCAGCTATGTCAGCGTCAGTCACGACACGGAGCGTGTTCGACTCATGCTTGTAACGTTACACTCAGAGAGGACTACCAAGACCTACGCCCCATGAATATGTGGAGTAGAGTGCTTTTTTTGTTTGTTTGTTTTTTTGTTGGGCCAGTCTGGTATGGCCTGACTTCTTTTCAGGTCAAACCAGATTGGTGCTACTGGAAATAACCCTTACATCAGGGATACTATGAGGGTTTCCCAGCTGGCCCAGCTCTCAGTAACACCCCCCCCCCCCCCCCCCCCAAATGCCCCCAGAGCCCTGGGGGGTCACAGTGCAGCCTAAGGTTCAGGGAAGCGCTTCTGTTATCATACTAAACTGGGTCAATCAGCCTCACACCACATATTTACCTCCACAGAGTTCGAGCGGAGGAATGGTGACTCAGCAGTCAGGTCAGCAGTACTGGAGAATCTTCAGCACTCACACACGCGCACACACACGCACACACGCGCACACACACGCACACACACACACACGCACACACGCACACACACACACACACACAGATGCACGCACACACACAGACGCACGCATGCACCCGCGCGCACACAGACACACACACACGCGCACGCACGCACACACGCACGCACGCACGCACGCACGCACGCACGCACACAGAGCAGTACTCGGGGTGACTAAAATGCAGAGTTGATGGTAAAACAGACTAGTATTTCAGCTCTTGTGTGCGTTGCTGGTGTGTTGGTGTGTGGTCAGTGTTGTGTGAGTCAGTGTTGTGTGAAGCAGTGGTGTGTGAAGCAGTGGTGTGTGAAGCAGTGGTGTGTGAGCACAGAATTCTCCACTGCATAATGTGGAAATGTAAGATAGTGAGAGATAGTAAGAGAGAGAGAGAGAGTGAGAGAGAGAGAATGCAAATATGATGTCATCGATAAGGCCAATTTGAGAGAGTGATGTAATCAACATGGACTTTTGGCAGTAATTGCCGCCATATGTGGAGGGGCAGACCAAGAGGGGCGGGAGTGGGGGGTGGGGGGGCACTAGTTTCAGTCCTGGAATTCCAGATTGGCAGATTCAGTTCATTAATTTCACAGCAAAACTAAAACTAAAACCCACCTAGAACCAAAAAAAGAAAAGAAAAGAAAAGAAAAGAAAACATCAGGTCACCTGGGGAAATGAACCACCGGTCACCAGAGATGGGGTTTCTGGGGGTTTTTGGATACCAGCCCCATAATCACCATTTCTATAATCTTTCACTTTCTTTTTCACTTTCTCTCTTTTTCTCTCTCTCTCTCTCTCTCTCTCTCTCTCTCTTCCTCTCTTTCTCTCTTCCTCTCTTTCTCTCTCTCTCTCTCTCTCTTTGTCTACGCAGGGTTTTCTTTTTCTTTCACTTTCCTCCAGTGTGGGGAATTTGAGATTGAGATAGTGAAACACTAGTGGTGGAAACTGCGGGACTTTCACACAATAACTTTTCATGTAAATTCAGGTATTTAACTGTAAAAACCTCTGAAGTCTTTTGGTTGGTACTGTTAGAAATATTTCTGACACATCTTGTTCCAAAAACAAGAAGGCTAGGTTTGCTTTGCAATAATAATAATAATAATAATAATAATAATAATAATAATAAAAAAACATCAAACAAATTACAACACAAATCAAGCCCATCTGTGCAGAAGAGTCAATAAGACTAAATTTGGATGTTTTGAGTGAACTTGAGAGAAGAAAAATCTACACCCAAACAAATACCAGTGCAATCAGGGCCCGTCACAAAAAACAAAAAAAACAGAGATTCCCCAGAACTGAAGGACATCCTTTTTAAGGCATAGCAACGGAACGATGCGGAATGAGGAGTTCTCCTAAACAGAGAGATGAACTCCTGGTCTCAGTGCATCATTAGGACTGCAGGACCTCCCATTAATCAGAGCCTGCAGGCCAACGCTCCTCGCACAGGAAAACTAGGGGGAAGGGAGGGGTGCACACAAAAAGGGGGTTGAAAGAAACCAAAACACAAACACTGAAGGTTCTGGAAGGCAGGAACGAAGCAGGCGGGATCTGGAGCGCTCCCTCATCCCAGGGCCGATTTGTGGCCGCGTCAAAGTGACGCGCGGACCCGAGGCCTGTCGGCGCTAAAAACACTAAAGGTCGTCAATCGAGGACGCGAGGACGAGAGACAAAGGTCAAAGGTCAAAGACGTTTCAGCCGCACGCGAATCGGCCTCTCGGGGCTAATAAAAGACAAAACGGCCGTTTTTTTTTCTGTCCTTTTCCTCCACGGCAAAGAGAAGGACAGAAGACGAGCAAACACAAAGGCAAAAAACAAACACAAAAACACCCAAACAAAACCAAAAACACCCAAACAAAACCAAAAAGAAAGACACTTGTGTGGGTACTTCTGAACGCGTTAAAGCGCCAGTCCACAGGTCAGATTTGGTGTGAATACGGGTACTGAATGAAAGTGAAAACGTGTGGTAAAAATGGACAGCACTTTGAATTCATCGTTTGTGGGAGCAGTATTTAATACCATCATCCTCTCGCTCCTGTTTCTTGGTTCAGTCAAACGTATACACAGAGAGACACAGAGAGAGAGAGAGGTCATGCTGGTATTTTTCACTGAAATGTAAATCTATATAATTATAGGTAGACGGTTCAGTCGCTTTCAGCCTGTGGACTGAAGTCAGAACCACAGAGATTGTGGACATGCCAAACCGTACGACAGAAAAAAAAACAAAAAAAAAACACACAGGCCGACTGCCCGCGCTGACACGATACCAGACTCCTCCAGTCATGGACAGTACTGTTTAACTCCGACTGTTCCCAGAGCTGCATTCAGAAAGACCCACTGCTCCAGTCTCTCCTATACACCACACAAACACACACCGGAGAGAGAGAGGGAGGGAGAGAGAGAGAGAGAGAGAGAGAGAGGGAGGGAGAGAGAGGGAGAGAGAGAGAGGGAGAGAGAGAGTACGGCTGGCTATAGTTTCTGTGTTATGTCAAATCTCTCCTGGAATCAGACAGTCATCTAACCATAGGCTTCAGAGAATTTTCAGTGTGTGTGTGTGTGTGCGTGCGTGCGCATTATATGCTCAGCACCACTCAAATAGCTGCAGTTTTTCAAACAAAATACGAAATTTAACTTAAATACAGCTGTATGAATGAACTAGGTAAACAATCCAGCCCCATATTCACTTTTAACGGGCCTGATGGCATGTCTGTGTGTATATTCACTCTGTAACGGGCCTGATGGCATGTCTGTGTGTATATTCACTCTGTAACAGGGCTGATGGCATGTCTGTGTGTATATTCACTCTGTAACGGGCCTGATGGCATGTCTGTGTGTATATTCACTCTGTTACGGGGCTGATGGCATGTCTGTGTGTATATTCACTCTGTAACAGGGCTGATGGCATGTCTGTGTGTATATTCACTCTGTTACGGGGCTGATGGCATGTCTGTGTGTATATTCACTCTGTTACGGGGCTGATGGCATGTCTGTGTGTATATTCACTCTGTTATGGGGCTGATGGCATGTCTGTGTGTATATTCACTCTGTAACAGGGCTGATGGCATGTCTGTGTGTATATTCACTCTGTAACACATTTTTCACAGTTATGCTTACTACTGTGTTTACACCAGTGTGTGTGTGTGTTAGGACTGTTATTCTCTTATCTGACTGGACAGTGGAGGTCACACAGAGACACACAGATAGAAAACTGTAAAAAGCTGGACAGTGTTTGCGACTCATCCGAAATCTTTCCTGTTCCACTCCCTGATCTTTTCCCAGTCATTTAAGCCCTTCTCTCTCTCTCTCTCTCTCTCTCTCTCTCTCTGTCTCTCTCTCTCTCTCTCTCCATCTCTGTCCCTTCTCTCCTTTTCTCTCTCTCTCTGTCTCCATCTCTGTCCCCTCTCTCCTTTTCTCTCTCTCTCCATCTCTGTCCCCTCTCTCCTTTTCTCTCTCTCTCCATCTCTGTCCCCTCTCTCCTTTTCTCTCTCTCTCTCTCTCTCTCTCTCCCCATCTCTGTCCCCTCTCTCCTTTTCTCTCTCTCTCTCTCTCTCTCTCTCCATCTCTGTCCCCTCTCTCCTTTTCTCTCTCTCTCTCTCTCTCTCTCTCTCTCCCTCTCTCCATCTCTGTCCCCTCATCCACCTTCTTCCTCCCCTAAGGCCCCACTGTTCTCTTCTTTTTTTCCTTCTACATTTTCCCTTCCTCACTCTCTCTCAGAGGCTCTGCATTACATCATCTTCAACCTTTTTTTTTTTTTTTTTTTTAAAAAAAAACATTCCGTCCTTCCAGAATGTTCTCTCTATCTGTTTAGAGTATGAGAAGTCGTTCCTGCAGAGAAGTTGCTCCTGCAGAATGCCAGACAGGTGGGCTGATGCAGACCTGCCTAAAAAAACGACCGCTGGGGTACTGTCAACACACTGTGCACATGCGCGTGCACACACACACACACACACACTCTATCACTGTCCATTGCTCTCCTTTGAGGTAAAAAGACACTTTTGAGTCAACTGGTCAAGCTAGAGAAACAGGTACTGATAGGATTCATTTACACAAAGATACAGAGCAGGCCAACACTTCACCTGACAGAGTATGAGGGGAGAAAGAAAAAAAGAGAGAGGGAGAGAGAGAGAGAAAGAATGTTTAACACAGCATGGCTGTGGTGCCTGTATTGGGCCAGACTGAGATGCCCTCTCGACTCTGACCAGACAGACACCCTGACACAAAGCCACACGGCACAATGACACAAGACCACAAAGCACAGTGACACAAAACCACACAGCACACAACTGTGTTTGGTAACACAAAACCAAACGGCACAAAGACACAACTGTGTTTGGTAACACAAAACCACACGGTACAGAGACACAACTGTGCCTGATCACACAAAAACACAGCACAGTGACACAAAACCACATGGCACAGTGACACAGCTGTGTTTGGTAAGACAAATCCACACAGCACAGAGACACAGCTGTGTTTGGTAAGACAAATCCACACGGCACAGAGACACAGCTGTGTTTGGTAAGACAAATCCACACGGCACAGAGACACAGCTGTGTTTGGTAAGACAAATCCACACGGCACAGAGACACGGCTGTGTTTGGTAAGACAAATCCACACGGCACAGAGACACGGCTGTGTTTGGTAAGACAAATCCACACGGCACAGAGACACGGCTGTGTTTGGTAAGACAAATCCACACGGCACAGAGACACAGCTGTGTTTGGTAAGACAAATCCACACGGCACAGAGACACAGCTGTGTTTGGTAAGACAAATCCACACGGCACAGAGACACAGCTGTGTTTGGTAAGACAAATCCACACGGCACAGAGACACAGCTGTGTTTGGTAAGACAAATCCACACGGCACAGAGACACAGCTGTGTTTGATAAGACAAATCCACACGGCACAGAGACACAGCTGTGTTTGGTAAGACATACCCACACGGCACAGAGACACAGCTGTGTTTGGTAAGACAAATCCACACGGCACAGAGACACAGCTGTGTTTGGTAAGACAAATCCACACGGCACAGAGACACAGCTGTGTTTGGTAAGACAAATCCACACGGCACAGAGACACAGCTGTGTTTGGTAAGACAAATCCACATGGCATTACCGTGTTACCAAACATCAGAGCAGCTGTAGCGTTCATCAGCAGTCAAACACCATCATTCCCACTGTGTTTCAGTCAGAGAAGACATGGGCCAAACCACTGTGGCTCTCTGCGTCTCTCTCTTAATGGCTTTCTGATGGTAGATTCCGAGCTCATGCCTTGGTACAGGCAGAAACAGTATGATTACAGGGTCTATCTGACCACAGCCAAACACGGTGGACATGTCTACGCCTGCCAACATCACAAAATCAACACCGCTAATAGATTACGACTGCAGAGGTAAGACTCCCTCACAAAAGCCCAAACTCCCCCTTCATCTCCACTGTAAACCGCCGGCCCGAGGACGGGTTCTTGAGATGAGGGCGTCTGCTGGTGAGAGGAGCGATTTGAATGCTGTGGAGGAGAGTTTTTCTTTCTCTCTCTCCCATTTTCCTCTCCATGAAGTCGGTTTTCCTCCCACTGTATTTTCGTTTTTTTTTTTTTTTTTTTAAATGACGTTCTGTGTGGCCTTCATTCATCTTGAACAAACACAAACAGCGTGATATTATAGTGACTTATCTAATCATGGAGAGGTACTGAAGCACGTCATGGGTGGAACACATAATTAGTCTGTTTGTTAGTCTTAAACGGCAATGAATAGAGCCCTCAAATAGAGTGGGCATCAGCATATATATATATATATGTGTGTGTGTGTGTGTATCTGTATGGGTGCATATCTGTGTGTATGTGATTGTGTGTGTGTAAGTGAAAATCTATACGTAAGTGTGTGTGTACATATATATAAGTAAGTGTGTGAATGTGTGTGCGTATATATATGTGTGTGAGAGAGAGTGTGTATAGAAGCGTGTGTGTGTGTGTGTGTGTGTGTGTTCCTATGAAGGAAACTGACTGAAACAGAAGCGCATCCTCTGTTTCTTCCTCATGCAGAGGGAACATTTCTGCCCTGCCTGTCCCATTCTCACGTTTCCTTCGGAATCAAGGATTTTCCGACCCAGCGCTCTCTCCCACAGCCTCCCCGTAAGGTGGGAAAAGTGAAATGGCAAGAGCCACAAAAAAAAAAAAAAAAAAAAGAAAAAATACACATCTGGTTTTGGCAAATGTTCAAATGTTCTAACAATGACAGGGCTTGGGAAGAGCAGTGGACAGGCTAAAAGGTTTGGATTTACGATATGTCCTTGCACACCCCCGTTTGTGGAAGTTGTAAATACAACGTGATTGCAGTCAAGTGCTGCTGAACTTGGGTACGCCGTCAGCCAATGAGACCGCGGCTTGTGAACGCGCTACCGAGCCGCTGCCAACGGGGGAACGACACGCTTCGGTTTGAGATCTTCCAGAAGACTCCGTAATTTGGACACTCCAGTGTCAGGGACGGCAACCGAGATTTTCCACCTGGAGCTCCAGCTGAAGTGCTTATTTCCAATTCAGAACATCTTCGTTTTGACGACCATAAATAACCTCAAATTATAAATCGACCGTGGATTATGGGTTGTCTTGATACCAGACTCTGTTTCTGTTTAGGAAATCCCAAACCCTTGTTTACCTATAGCGGGGGACTACGGTTGCCATGGATCAATGTTCCGCCGATACTCACCCAGTACCAGCTCTCACCAGCATCATCATTAACAGGCCCGTTGATTACGGTTCACTTGTGTTAAATCCCCAACGCGTTCGACATGCTCTCAGAGCGTTTGACCCCTTGCCCGTTCGGCATTCAGTCGAGTTAATGTTATGGATTTTCTATCCACAACTCAAGGTCAAAAACAACAACAACAACAACAACAACAACAACAAGCAAAACCCAAAACTAATAAACAAACACTGGAGGTGAAAGGCATGTTTTGATGATTTATCTTTAACACAGTTGCGTATCATATTTCGAGCGAAAAGCGTGTCTCGCTCAAGGTGCCGGTGTCAGTAGTGGACAAAGCCTTGATTTCTCAGTCTGTGTGGCTTTGATCATTGACATGACATCAGGCTTAAGGGCTTAACATTCCTCATGAGCTCAGTTATCAGACACACTGTGCTTCTGCTGAACACTACGTCTACACATACAGTCAACCAGAAAAATAAATAAATAAATAAAACTCTACAGTCAGAGGACGGCAGTAAACAAACACGGAGAGTTTGAGTTCTCAGTCCAGGTTTAAGCGTTGCATTGGACCACGGTACACAGTGAGCATGGAAACGCCGCACAAAACAGAGTCGGGTTTAGGACGAGGTCTAAGCCCTGAGCGGGAAAACCAGGCCAAAGCGACAAAAAGACTATGTTTGCTCTGCTCTCCGGTCAGCTGGTCCAAATCAAACTGTCGGCCTGATACCAAACTCCACCTCAGGTGAAACACAGCAAACAACCCCAAACAAACTGACAGAGAGATATGAGAGAGGGAGAGAGGGAGAGAGAGAGAGAGAGAGAGAGAGAGAGAGAGAGAGAGAGAGAGAGAGAAAAAAGAGAGAGAGGGAGAGAGAGAGAGAACATAGGGCTGATGCCAAATCCGTGAAGCAGACTAGCTCTGGATGAAGAGGGAACTATTTTCCCAGTCTGATAAAATCATCGGTTTTGGAGCCTTGCCTGGGGTGAGGTCATGTTTTAAACACCATTAGGTCTGTAATGTACATGCTAAGGATGAGAACACGATTTATTCCTGTATTTCCAAAAGAGACCATTTCTCAGCTCCACATGAGGAGAGTCTTTTCAAATAACTCTGTGTTTGTTTCTTTCCGTTCTGTTTGTGTGAGAGAGTGTGACTGAGAGTGAGATGGATCAATAGACGAAGAGAGAGAGAGAGTGTGAGAGAGAGCGAGAGACAGAGAAAGAGAAAGAGAGAGAGTGACAGAGAGAGAGACAGAGAGAGAGAGAGAGAGAGACAGAGAGAGAGAGAGAGAGAAAGAGAAAGAGAAAGAGAGAGAGAGTGTGTGTTATGAGTCACCCTCTGCTTGGCAAACCTTCTCAGTGTGTATACATCCATTCTTTGGTTGACTGAATCCTGAAAAATAAAAAGCATGATCCAAAAAGCACAACCCAAACACTCTGGGTGTGGTTTGATTTCCACGGAGAAACTAAAGAGCCCTTAACAGATATTGTTTCTCTCAGTCTTGTGTACACAGTAGACGAATTCAAATTGTTCTTCCCTCAGTTCTGACTCAGCACATGTCTTACTGCTCCACAGTCTTCGCCCACTCAGGTAAAAAACACTCACCTTTCAGTCTTGACTACTGTATGACCACACCTTTTTCCCTTCCTCTCTCTCTCTCTTTCTCTCTCTGACACCACACTCCATCCCTTTTATTTGTTTCATTTAAAAATCAAAACAAAACAAAAAACAACCACTGCTAAGAGATTTGGCCTGAGCAAGAGGCCCTTGTCAGTGACAAACATCGGAGCTTTGCACCTCAGAATCAGTCTCCGCCTGGTCCCTCTCCAAAGCGCAACACTCACCTGCAACTGACAGAGCAGCATTTAACCTCCAGCATAAAAGGGTGCCCTTATATAACTTTCATAAAGTCGCAAAACCTCAAACCCCGCAATGGTCTGGTGCGCTCCATCAGGCCGCAACACAGCAGGGTTTTGGCAACCAGTTCAGGCAAAAGGACAGCTTCACTCAGAAAAAAAAAAAAATGAGTGTTGGGTAAAGGGGAGACAGTGAGGGACGTGAAAGTTCTTGATCATTCAAAAGAGTCCATAAAAATAAAAGTACAGTTTGCAAAGCAAACAGCAAAATACAGTCACATGGACTCGCTACGCTTAAACAATTTGTTCTGTCTTGTCTTTTCTCAGAGGCTCCTCAAACTCTCCTAGGAAGTCAAAAGAAGGGAAATGTCCTATGGCGCGTGTGGGTAATAAGATTGTTACAGTTAAGCGTCGCAAATCGATGCATTTCGCCTGAACAAACATGCACAAAGAAGAAAACAGCAATGGCCTTTAAACACACCACTGTTGCCCACAAAGATCTCCAAACATAAAAAAAACACATCACTTGACCGCTTCACTTGGTCTAACGACAGCCGTTCACACACAAAGGCGGCACTGGTTCAAACCACTGGAACGCGCGCAGAGTTCAGTTTTTCATCTAAATTAAAAGACGTTTGGTTTTTTGGTTTTTTTCTTTCTCGGTAATGGATTTTATTTTAACCACGCTTCGCTATGACAGTCACATGTCCCTTAAGGACGGACTTTCTCCACAGACTGACCTCTAAGAGCAGCCTAACCGTTCAAACAGTCTATCCAGCAACTGTCAGGTGGTTTCGTGTCGAGATGAACTGCACCTTGGGTCAACAATTTAACAGTCCCATAAACTTACAACTGAAGTTGGTATGAGGAGGAGGCCTGGAAAAACATAAATGAATAACAACATTTGCGAAACTGTTAGACAGAGTAAAATTGTCCAGAATCTAAGTCAAGACATTCGGTGACAAATGTTATGATACTCATCCGTGAACATTACAGGGCTTGTCAAGATGTCGAAGCTGCACTGTTATCCAGAGTGAAATGCTCTAAACGCGATGTGTCCCCCACCCCTCCGCTTGCTCGAAACCTGTCAGCAATCGGTCATTTCGTATCCACGTTGTTACTTAATCAGTCATTGCTCACTTACCTTGTGATCTTTTAGAGTGACACACCATTACAAAATAAAAACTCATTTAAACAATTTAACCTCAGCATTACCTGACATGCAACGCTATTTGACAGAACAAGCAAAAACAGTGCAATAAATACACACCCACTTTAGTTGCTCAAGAAAAGGCCTCAATTAGGTAAAATGCAACTTACGTTTCGTGGCGTTGATGAGATTTTTTCCATCTTTGTAGAGTTCTTTAATGAACCTGTTTGTTCTGTCGAGCTCCGCTTCGTGAGCCTTGATCTTTTCTCTGAAGTTAGGACTGTCCAAGTAACACTCGCTGAACTCCAGCGGGAGTAAACCCATTTTTGTGGAGTTCACGGCTGAATAATTCCGAAGTGTGGTAAACTAGCTAACAGACCGACACACAGCGATATTAATAAAACCTTTGCGGATTGCACTTAGCTATTTCTGGATTTAACGTTACCAACTACGACGGCAGCTCTTGTTCAAACTGTTCATAAACTAAAACAAACAACAAAACGTTTTCCGAAAACTCTCTCTTCAATGAAAATTGTAGGCTCACCGCTTGTCACTTCGCTTAAAAAAAGATCATACGTTCATAAAATAGTGAAAAATAAGGCTGGTCAGTTGTAACAAGTCGGCTTGAGGTCCACGTAGTCCAACTACCATACGGCTAGTGAATGACAGAAAACGGAGCGTAAAGTCCTCTCCCTGCACGCCGTAATGACGCCCAGGTTTTCAATGCCAGGACACTCGGGTACTATACTGAAAATATTTCCCCGTGTTCCATAGAAAAGTTAGCTAAATGACTCGATTATTTGCTCGCCTCAGCTTTTCAGTGTCTCAGATAAGGGCAACGCCAATCAGAATAGCTGTTCTGCGGATCTAAAGCGAAGTTTAAGGCGGAACCTTTGTGTGTGACAGCGCTTTTGGTTTCTTTTCGGTCTTATTTACAGCACGCACATGGTCCCTGGATGTGTGCAGAACATCGCGAGGCTGTAGATTAGGAATATTGCCGCCTTTACTTGTAATATGTTTTAGGTCACAGCTTTGACAACGTAAATTTAAGACGGTTTTATAAATTCATGCATACGTGTTGGAAGAACACCGCTCCGTTCAAAGTAAGTAACTTTAACGCGCGGTCAATACGCGTTAAACAGTATTTAAAACATCGCCAGACAAACCACATTATATAGGCCCATTGATCTCCTTTAAAATGACCGCTGTAATTACATTTAACCAATGCTGATTAAGTCTGTTTTTACAATTAATATCTCAGTTGATTCTGTCGGATCACGTCCGCATCACTGGGTTATCGGATTTGACTGTATTACCTAGTGCCCGTGTCTGGCCACATTTACTACTTGTCTGTAATTTCGTAATTTTTCATCTTTTACAATCTTGGCAGGAATGCCCAACGCGACCACCCGGTCCAAACGGTCCAGACGCTCGCGGCGTGGCCAGAGGGAAGACCCCGCGAGGAACGAGCTCGTGTCCCGGTCCTTAGAGAGCGCCCAGCAATGCCTCTTAAATCAGGACTACGGCACCGCTTACGTCCACTACCTTCTGGTCTTAAACCTGGCCCCCTTGCTTAAGGAGGTCGCAAGAGTAAGCAACTGTCGCGTGTTTGTACTTCTCTGTACGATGTCACCATGGTCCGAATTAGACCATTGAGTTTGCGTATTGTGACATGTATTGCTAAGCCAAAGACGCAAAGACTTGGTTTGAATGGTGTTTATTTGTGTTCACACGTGTAGGAGTCTTTTCGGTTCACGCTATTTAAGTGGGCGAATGAGTTGGACTCGCTGGGTCGCGTTCAGGACCTGTTTGACTGTTATGAGCAGGCCCTGGAGCTGTTCCCTGACGACGCAGTGATCGTGAACAGCATGGGCGAGCACCTCTTCAGGTCAGACGCTCTCTGTCACTGATGAACACATTTGCCTCGACTTTGGTCTGGAGATGGTTCCCATCTCCTCACAGCACATATTCTATTTAAGACAGGTTTTCCCCTCTAGCCCAGCCTCTCAGGACTCTGCAGGTTTTAAGATTTCAGTACAAGTACTAGATTCAGATTTTAGGTCTCTGACGGCTCTCGCTCAGCTGAGTCAGCCAATCAGGGGCTTGGTAACTGGGTGAGAGGGATCTGAAATGCGCAGTGCTGTGGGTCTCCAGGAACAGGACTGGGAAACACAGTTCTAAGAAGAAGGTGGTTAAAACTGGTTCGTAACTAGACAGAACATCACCCTTAGTCTTTCTCTGTCTCCTGTGGTTTTTACAGTGAAAGTTGCAAAGCACTTTAACCTAGTATAGTGATAAAGCGAGGCCTAAATTGTTGGGTGAATGTGCAAATTGTTCCCCGTTGACTAAGATTCTGTGTGATTCACTGGGACCCTGTGTATTAATGTGTCGTTGACTTTTTGTTGTTTTAGTATATTTTATAGTTAATTGTTTGTTTGTTTGTTTGTTTGTTTGTTTACAGGATGGGCTTCAGGGATGAGGCCGCGGGACATTTCCTAAAGGCACTGAAACTGCGGCCGGACTTTCCCGAGGCGAAGGAGAATTTTTACCGCGTGGCCAACTGGCTCGTCGAACGCTGGCACTTCCTCATGCTCAACGATCACGGGCGGAACCACCGGTACCAACTGGCCATTGAGAAAGCGGTGAGGGCGGGCTGCAACACTGTCCTCGACATCGGCACCGGCACCGGCATCCTTGGGTGAGTCTCAGCCCTGCGGTCAGTGGGTTTAATTAAGTCATCAAGTGTGTTTTAAGCATTTAATTAAAGAACGCAAACTGATGTCAAACGAAACTAGGCCCAGGACTTCAACACTGATCTCAAAACTTAGAGCTGGGTTACGGTACTGAGCGAAATGTAACAGCTTATAGCTTATCGGCGTGTGTAGTTTTATGTCTAATTGACACTATTGATACTGTGGATTCATTCAGATCCCAACGATATTGATTGGTTTCAAACTGATCCAGTCTGAATTTCTACCCTTACTGGTTACTGAGCTGTTTTTGAACACTTTTCCTGTTGAACTGGTTTTCTTATCTTTGGTTAAAAGTTTGTAAACGTGTGGGAATAAACCAGTAGAGTGCAGTAAACTGGAGTGAATTGTGTTGTGTGGATGAGGTGTGTGTCTGTTGCCTCTGTCACACTGCTCTGTGGTCATGCTTTCAGAATGTGCGCGCGGAAGGCGGGCGCGGCTGAGGTGTACGCCTGTGACCTGTCTAAGACCATGTACGAGCTGGCGGGCGAAGTGCTCTCGGCCAACGGCATGTCGGACAGCATCAAGATCCTTCACATGAAATCTCTAGACATGGAGATACCCAAAGACATACCTCAAAGGTAGCCCTCTTCCCACTGTCATTTTACAAACAGAAAAACGCACATGCAGCCAACACAGAATCTGTTCTGTGAGTTGTGAGTAGTTGTGGCTGTACTCACTGAAACATCCGAAGCGTGAGCGAGTAGTGTTTTTTCACAGGTTCATAACCATTTTTTGGGGGGGGTGGTTTTGTTTGTCTTCTCCGCAGGGTGTCGCTGGTCGTCACGGAGACGGTGGATGCTGGGTTGTTTGGTGAGGGCATCCTCGAGAGTTTGATTCATGCCTGGAATCATCTGCTTTTGCCTCCGCCGGTAAGCCAACCAGCTCCTCTCGCCGACACTCGGTCTTACCGAACTTTTATCAGTCCAGACGAATTTGAAGACGTCACTGGTGGTACTGGAAAAACAGACAAACTGAACTGAATCTGGATTTAGACACTGAGAAGAAACCAATTCTTTAATGATATCAGAGCCCCCAGTACTCAAAGAGTCATTTATACGGTCAACCCTTTTCTGTAACCTGGATTCTGTTCCATATTTAAGTGACATGACTTGACATGCCGTGATTATACAGAGAAATCCTTTTACATAAAGCCTTTCATCTTGTCTAATCCTGAGTATTTACTCTGAACTCATTGTCGGATGGATTATTCTCCCCTAAATTTTAACAGTTGCTTAGCCTGCACCTCTATGACTGCACCAGTTTGCAAATTAAACCAACAGTGACACCCAGTGGTCATTTAAGTACTGCATGTGCGGACCCGCTTTGGGCTTCGAAGACAGCAACTTTTTTATACAAATCGGATTTCAGATTGGTCTTCTTTCTAAGCCTAAGAAAACTTGAATGTGCTGTAACCTGATCAGATCCCTAAAACTGATCAATTGCCCCTTCCAAACTGGAAAAAAAGTAAAAAAAAATAAATAAATAAACTGTTAGAATTTCAGGTGCCAACTACATCTGTTTTTTTTTTTTTTAAACAGAACACCCAGGAGCTGTCATTGAAGAGTTCCTCCCAAACGGGTCGGGTCATACCAGCTGGTGCCACGGTGTTTGGAATGGCCGTCCAGTGCCAGGAGATCCGAAGGCACCACAGGTGAGAGGTCAAAAGTTCAAACGGCGTCCCTTAGAACACTCCTCCGCCTGGTGGACTCTCTGACGGATTCTGTTGACAGACGCTCGGTAAACTCTGATGTTAATCCTGTATTCTGTTAGCACAGGGGCGGGGTAAAGCAGAGCAGAGCCGTGTGATTCCCACGGTCGGTCACTGGATGTGAAGCAGGAGGGCTCTCTATAAAGAGCCATTAAGACAGCGTTTACTCCCCGCTCTCATCCCACCCGTCCGTGTGGCCCGCTTTAAAACAGAGCACCAGCCTCTGCTCCGCCACCCCACTCTTAACAGTCAGACAGACAGACAGGCCTTGACCAGGCAGTCTCCATATTATCATAATTATGGCCTGATTTAAATGAACACAATCTCTAATACCGCACTTAAAATCCACACTTTTTCCCTCAACAAAGCTTATACGTAACATTTGCAATTTGTCTAAAGACAACAAAACTTGTCCCCATAACGCTTACCTGTTACTAACCTGTCTCCATAACACTTACCTGTTACTGACCTGTATCCATAACGCTTACCTGTTACTAACCTGTCTCCATAACACTTACCTGTTACTAACCTGTCTCCATAACACTTACCTGTCACTAACTTGTCTCCGTAACGCTTACCTGTTACTAACCTGTCTCCTTAACGCTTACCTGTTACTAGCCTGTCTCCATAACACTTACCTGTTACTAACCTGCCTCCGTAATGCTTACATGTTACTTACCTGTCTCCATAACGCTTACCTGTTGCTAACCTGTCTCCGTAACACTTACCTGTTACTGACCTGTCTCCATAACACTTACCTGTTACTGACCTGTATCCATAACGCTTACCTGTTACTAACCTGTCTCCATAACACTTACCTGTTACTAACCTGTCTCCATAACGCTTACCTGTCACTAACCTGTCTCCGTAACGCTTACCTGTTACTAACCTGCCTCCGTAACGCTTACCTGTCACTAACCTGTCTCCGTAACGCTTACCTGTCACTAACCTGTCTCCTTAACGCTTACCTGTTACTAACCTGTCTCCTTAACGCTTACCTGTTACTGACCTGCCTCCATAATGCTTACCTGTTACTGACCTGTCTCCATAACGCTTACCTGTTACTAACCAGATCTTCAGTGTAACATCCTATGTTTTTAACATTCTGGCTCTTTTCCTTTTCCATCCTGGATATCGTTCATCCTTAAGACGGTTTTCTCTCTCTCTCTCTCTCACCCCGTGTGTGTGTGTGTGTGTGTGTGTGTGCGCGCGCGTGCGTATGCGTGCAGGCTGTGTGTGCGTGAGGTTGGGGGGCTGGACCTGTCAGCTGTGGGGGAGATCCGCAGTCCGGTCAGCAGCTTGGCCAATCCGGATGACTCCTCGGAGCCGTACACCACAGAGCGACTGAGCAGGCTGCCGGGGGGATACACCCCCCTCACACAACCCTTCAAAGCGCTGGACGTCAACTTCAACGATGTTCAGGTATGCATGGAATTCAGCCAATCACAATTCAGCTCTCTGGAATATGCAAATGAAGGAGTTGTTCTGTTTCAGCTTTTGCACAGGTTCTCCTGATTGAGCTGTTTCCCTTATTATCACACAGTTAAGAGTCTGATTCAGTTGTGTTAGCACAGGACATTTAAATAAATAAATAAACAAGGGTTTGCGCGCGGAACACGCGGAAACTCTTAGTTTAATCGATATGGTAAATGGAAGATCATTTTTCTACCATGTTAAATGATTGGTCAGTTTCCAGATCTTGGGCGTGGCTTTGTGTTGCAGGAGCTGGAGGGGCTGTGTTTCAGAGAGTCCAGTCAGCTCCGGATCAGGGTGACCCAGGGCGGGGTTCTGGACGCTCTGGCTGTGTGGTTCCAGCTCCATTTGGACCAGGAGCTCAGTCTGTCCACGGGCCCGCAAGAGGACACCTGCTGGGAACAGGCCATTTACCCAGTCCAGAGTCCTATCAGTAAGACACACACACACACACACACACATATATAGTTTGCACAGAGGAGCTGCAATACTACACTGTTCATTTTCATTCTGTCAGAAAAGTGTTTTGAGTCACTGGCCATACACAGACAGCTCTGTTTCACTGAGGCTGTTTGACACAGACTCTGAGTTTATTTAACGTAAAGCAGTTATGAAAGAAATACTTACCACAAAGGCACACTGCTGTACAAACCAAATGTACTCTGTGTTCTGGTCGTACTGTACAGAATGTTTCTGCTCTGGGCTCTCTGTTTACACCCAGGACTATCTCATGTTTTCCCCCCATATATACAACCCTGAGACTGAACCACTCCATTAGTGGAATCCAAAAGTGTTTCTGGTCTCTGTTCTGGTCCCCATCCTGAATCCAGCACCTAAATCCACATCTAGGGCATAGAGCTTCTGTTGTAGCCTGAGCGAAACACAGTATTGTCACTCAACCATCTCTCCACAAAACACATACACACACCTGAAGACTTTTCTTTTCTCTGGGAAAGCATTTCTCTGACAAACTGACGTACATATGATATCAGCACTGTTTCCAGACTGACTCACTGTTCCTGATAAGTGTGTCACATTGTGAGTGTGTGTGCGCGTGTGTGTGTATGTACGTGTGTGCGTGTGTGTGTGTGTGTGTGTGCGCGTGTGTGAGTGCGTGTGTGTGTGCGCTTGTGTGAGTGCGTGCGTGTGTGTGTGTGCGCGCGCGTGTGTGTGTGTGTGTGTGTGGTGGGTGGAGGGAGGTGTAATTGGCTGGGACAGTGTCTGGGGAGAACCCCCCCTTTTCCCAGACCCCCTCCCCCTGATTACCGCCTACATCCGCTTTTCACCGCCGTCGATATGACGTGAAGAAATCATCTCCGACGCTCCTCTTTAGTGCTCATGAAAAATTCCGAACGTGTCATGAATATGCATTCAGCCCCAACTCCCATACGACATTTCCGATAGTTATGCCGACAGATGCTATTCCGGCAGGAATTATGGTCTTTGAACGCACGTGATTTCAGTGTTTCTCTCCTTCGACAAAGCAAATATCTCCCTCCTTTTTCTGTCTGGTGTCTTATTTTCTGCAAGAAAATCGGTAAAAAGTTCACAGGCACAAGGCTTTATCTAATCTGCATATTTAATGTTTAGATCAGGTCTTTATCTCTCCTTAGACTTTGATCTGATACACACTCAGTACTGAATTGCTGTCAGCACTAAGGTAATCCTCTGATATCTTGGTGTAATTTTGACACCCTAATAGTCAAGCATGGGGTAAAAATGATTCAGTGAATTTAAATATTCTCATATCAACGTGTATTTTAAAATGCCAGGAGAGATCTTTATTAGATCCAACAGTAAATGCAGGCCATGGCACTCTATTTGTAACAATTTCTTACAATCTGTCAGAGCCTCGCGATAAATATTCTTCCCTGCAGGGTCTTAGAAACATTTTTAGATTTTTTTATAAATGCACTGTTCCAGGAAACACACACACACACACACACACACGCTTATCCTAGAGTGAGTATTTTTAGTGTGTTGACAGCAAACGTCTCAAACTGCATCACACTACAGAATTGTTTTATATTCTTGCCTTTCCAGGCTACGCTCTGAAAAGTGGAGATGAGCTCGTTGTGGATGTGTCCTGCAAGGACGCCTACCTGAGACTGCGCTGTGTTGCCGTGGTGACAGACGGACGCGTGTTCCGTCTGGACGGCCCGAACGGAGACGTCTCCTCTTCGAATCCGGAGGTGGAGCTTTGTAGCGCCTTGGCCAGTCTCAAAACGAACCAGGAGAGACCGCCTCACACGTTTATGCTGGAATGTTCCGAGGTGGCTCTCCTGAACAACGCCAGCTACCACCACGTCTTCCAGAAGGCCATGGGCAAACTGTTGAACTCCCTCCAAGTAACGCGGAGGTCAGAGGTCAAAGGTCAAACCACACACGAGCCGTTTTATGTGCTGGACGTGTCGGAAGGGTTCTCCGCGCTGTCCCTGATAGCGGCCTGGTTGGGTCGCGGTTCCGGTTCCGGTTCTGGTTCTGGGTCCGTTCGGGCCTACAGCTCGGTGGAGAAGGAGCATCACCGGACCATGCTGCGTTTGCTGGCCTGCGGGAACGCCGTTCCAGAGAGCGCTCTGGAATTCTGGCTCCAGCACGTGGAAGACGACTCCGCCGTGCTCCAGAGGCCGGCCACGGAGAAGCTGTGGAGCGCCATCATACTGGATTGTATCGAGACCTGTGGACTGGTCCGCCAGAAACTCATGGAGAAAGCCTCCTTAGCCAGGTATCGCTGTGTTAGCACACGCGCACACACACACACACACACACACACACACACACACACACACACACACTTTGTCTCAGGTGGTAGGGGTTGCGGAGTAATTTTGACCCAAGTGATCCAAGTCTGTTCTGGCTGTCCTAGGTGCCTGTTGGAGGACGGTGGACGGATTTTTCCGGAACGCGTGGTCATTCACGGGATGCTGGTGGAATCGGACACCCTGCTCCAGGAGAGCGCTGTTCAGGGCACGGAGCCGACGCTTGGCTTCAACATCGCCCCATTCATCAACCAGTTCACTGTACGTCAGCTCTCAGCCTCTCCTCTCCTGACTGCTCTCTCTACATCTGACTTAAAAAAACACTGTCACTCTGTCTCTGAGACCACGCCAAGATCCTATTACACTTAGTCAAGATCGAGCAGTTGTGTAGTTTTCTTTTTACCTCAGACGACAGAGACAAAGCCCTGCGGTCCTCTGAGAAAAACTCATGTTTTCCACCACTAAAGTTAATATGAGATGGAACAGATTCCAACTGTAGTGGAAACAATGGGAACAATGTAAACCTAAAGTAACAATGGGTCAGCAGGGCATTGTCCTTTTTCTCACGGTTAGTTATAATTTATGTCATTTCATTATTAGATAATAGTTATTTCAGTGAAGTTATTTTTACTTTTCAGCATTTTTCACTGGAGTCCAGTTGGAGATTGGAATGAGGGCGGGTTCGGGGGGGGGCCCAGTTCTCATTTTACTGTGAATTTCCATCTGTGCAATAGGAGGAGCCAGGGAGACGACTTTTCTTCACGTCCTTTTTTTCCCCGTTTCCTTTTTCGCGTGTCACTCTTCGCCCGTGTTTGTGCTCTAATTCCAGCGCCAGGCACTCCGGGGACGTCGGTTTGTTGTAACAGATGTCGTCTTTGAAGTGTTCAGTGGAGGGAACTTTCTAGAACGACTGTCAGTGTGGCAGATCGCTGCTTAGCGTGGGACATTTCTACCTGAATCCATCAGTACCGATTACATCAGTCACATCAAACGCAAAAAAAAAACCCAAAAACAAAACCCCCAACCAAACAAACAAACAAACAAAAAAAACACAGTGGTATGGCAGCTGCTTTGTTCTCAGAGAGAAAAAGAGAGAGAGAGAGAGAGAGGGAAAGAGAGAATAGGAAAACTGTTATCTGATTATACTCCTGACATTCCTAGACATTCTTCCACTTTCCTGCCACTCACAGACTCCCCTCTACCTACAAAACCAGCAGACGCTGATAATCTCAGATGCCCAGACCGCGCTTATGGAAAACACATTAACTACTGATATTACCGTTTTAACGCGACGTTAGCTGGCATATCCGTTTTAAACGTCGATCCAATCAGGTGGGACACGACTGCACTTTTTTATTTATTTATTTTTTTTTTTTTAAGGATGATCTGCATACACGCTGCTGTTTAAGTGGAATTTGGATCGCTGAACACAAAGAGTATTTGGAGAACTCAGGGTTTGCTTAACAAAAAAAAAACAAACAAAAAAAAGTCACCCTCACAGTATGTCTTTCTTTAGAGTTCGAATCCATTCTTGATTATTGTTGCAGTAATGTGACCAGATAAATGACTTATCGTTTAGACTTTTACGCTCCAGACTGTATGAGTATGACTCCTCTCTGTGTGTCCAGGTGCCTGTTCACGTGTTCCTGGACCTGTCCACTCTTCAGTGCACACACCTCAGTCAGACTGTGGAGCTGTTCACACTGGACCTCATGAATCCAAACTCCAACTACATCACCAGAGACGTCAGAGTAAGACACGCACACACACACACACACAAACACACACTCTAACAACATCCTGCTCGTGTGTGTGTATGTATAAGAATATCTCAGGTCCATGTCTTTATATAATGCAGTAGTCAGACATGGCTTGGTTTCATATAATGACACTCTTAGCATGCTTTATTTTAACAGTGCTTTGTGACCGTGTGTATTTGGGAATATTTGGGAAAAGTGCTACAATGGTAAAATCAAACTGACCAGCCTTAGTTTAATGAATCTCTCTCAGTGAATGTACCTGAGGAGATGCAGCTGAAGGGACCCGTTTCTCAGCTCCTTACCTCTCTGTCGTTTTCCAGGTTCGGGCCAGCGCCTCGGGGAAGCTAACAGCCATACCGTTCTGGTACCAGATCCATTTGGACCAGGACCTGAGCGTCAGTACCTTCAGTCAGGACTCTCACTGGAAGCAGGCAGCAGTGGTACTGCAACAGCCCGTCATAGTGCAGTCTGGGGACTGGGTTAGGTTAAAGGTCAAGCTTCATGAAAGCAGCTTCTCCGTAGCAGCCACTGTAGAGGAGAAGGCCGCTACTAGCCAACATCAAAGGACTGCTGCTAAGGAGGAGGGGCCTGTTGTCATGGACACTAACAGGGAGGATGGGCTTGTTGTCATGGACCCTAACAAGGAAGAGGGGGCTGCTGTTAGATATGACACCAGAAAGGAGGGGCTTGTTATTATGGACACTGACAAGGAGGAGGGGCCTGTTGTTGTGGACCACAAAGCAGAGGAGGAGCCTGTTGCTATGGACGCCAGTGGTTCTCTTTAGTAACTCTCCATTACGATGCAGGCATTCCAAGACATTGGATTGGTCGCTCATGAGCCGACTGACACTGCTACCATGATTGTGGTCTGTGGTCCATGATTGGAGTAGAACTCTCAAACTTGCATGAACAGTTAGACGGTCCATTCACGAAGCAGCCTCAAACAGAGGTGATTGCTGAATGTCTAAGCAAAATAATGAATTAATAACCGTGAAAACAAACACGCTGGTGATTTCATTGTCTCTCTCCCCTCTGAGGTTTAATGATTTATAACAACCACTGACAGATAAGGCATTGAAAAAAAGCTGCTTTGACAGTGACACAGGAAATGTCCTCCCCGATCAGATTACTGCTCACAGATATGACACTTAAAGAAAAATATTAAGAGGAAGAGAAAAATCATTTTCCATTATTCAAGATCAGTCATTACACGAATATGCCTGTGTGTGACCCAACTATATGACATATTAAAAAGAACGAAAGAAAAAACAAACAAACAAACAAAAAAAAGCGTATTACAGCAGGAATTCAAGTGTTTGAGTTGTGGAAGATATTGGTTATTTCATCAGGCTTCTGAATGACGCATGAGTTAAAGAGAAACCTTATAAACAGATTCAGAAAAAAGAAACAAACGAAAAATGATAATAGACAGCTTTGGCTAATATTTGTACGTCGGCTTGGCAGAACATTTTCCTTTCAAAGAACAGATAAATGAAAATCCGTCCTTTTTCTACAGAGTCAAGTTAGCACAACTGTGACAATCTCTCATCAACTGGTACCCAAGACTAACCAAATGTTACTGAATCGTTTCCAAAAAACAAACAAACCAAAAAGTAACAAACAACCAGTCGAAACAGAAAGTGCTGTTGATGCAGAGATGTGTAAGTGTTTCAGAAGTGAATTGAGGCTTCGGCTGTGAGACCCACATGCATCGCAGACATGCCGTCTGCTTCAGTTTAATCTCCACGAGCTTGTCTTTGCTACAGGCACACTGTGGCTGCCTGGCTTATGCAAAGCCACTGACACCCAGTGCAGTAAGCTTATATTTTGAGTTTTTTCGAGTTTCAGTTTTATGTGAGGCGCAAGTCAGTAACTCCAGTCAGTTTCTGATGGTCGAACCCTAAAAATACTAACGCTTTGAAGTTTTTCCTCAAAGAAAGAAAAGAGACTGATTTCTGCTCTCCCTCTTAAAATGGTTTAAAACAATCAGATAAACTTTGACATTAATACTAATTTAATCAGAGAAATCATCACATGATTTGATCACTCCCAATGCGGCTTTTAAAAGCAAATTAGAGTTTAAAGCAATCGTCCGTCACGTACCATGATGTAATTCACGACTAATTAACATTCATGAAGCTGTCTTGAGGAAAGGTCTTTTGAAGGTCATGGCCCTGACTCAGAACAAACTCCCATATTGCTAGACTACAATGTGCTTTGTTTGTGTACTGTGGTTTATTTTTTGGTCAAGTCTTTCAGCAGTGTAATGCCGGACTAAAAGTCAAGAGCGGGCCTTTACTGGTTGTAAACCCAACTCCATTTCTGACTTGAGTGTTAGCTACTGAAGCTTTAGCGCGTTAGCCGAACCGCTAAAGGTTTGACACGCGTTAGCTGCAGTAGCTAAAACCGCTAACGTTCAGGGGCGGGCTATGTGATGGTCGCGTAGTCTGAACTGGGGTGGTCTTTGGGGTCTCCAGACAGGACGGTGGGCGGGATGTCGTCTACGTCTCCCTCCCAAGGGGTGGAGCTGAGTCCAGCGGGGGCAGAGAGTGAGTGGGGGGTTGGGGTGCGGCCTAGGCCCTGGTACCGCCCCTTTGGGGAGGGGGGCGTAGAAGAGGCTTCTGTGATTGGGCCCTGGGCCCCAGACGACAGCAGGCCCGTGTGCTCGTCATGTTCGGCCTCCTCACCGAAATACGTTTTCCTGGGGCGGCCCATAACCGTCCTCCCTGCACACAGACACAGACAGTCAGACAGACGGATGGACAGACAGACAGACAGACAGACAGACAGACAGTCGGACAGTCAGACAGACAGACAGACAGACAGATAGTCAGACAGACAGACGGATGGACAGACAGACAGACAGGTTCTGGGGCGCTTTTGATGACATTTTCACAGTGTCTTCCATTTTAACTGTGTCTAAATTCAGGCTGATTAGTATGATGTTCAGATGACTTCCAAACTGATCTATTTCTTTACCAATTTAATATTCTAAAACAATTATGGACTAGCCAAAATTATTATAACATATTAAAATAAATCATTTGCCTTACTAAGCCTTTAAGTTAAAAATCTGACATGGTCACTGGTTTGGAGTATTTTTAACGGCAAAATCACTTAATCAACCCTTTCGATCGAGACGAAGGTGGCCTGATGGCGGATGTGTAAAAGTGCACCAAAAGCAATTCACATTCTTAATAACCTGCTCAAATTAAATCTTAATCTGAGTGTGCAGCCAATCTGAACACATCAAAACCTGGACATGGTTCACTGAGCCATCACCATGGTGATTTGTCCTGCCTATTGACCCAAATATAAAATGAATCCATCAACATTTACCCCTGTGAGCCGACAAGAGCTGACCAGGCCCAAAAACAAACGAAAAAGTGACGTGAAGAACACGGGAGAGAAACGAGACGAGAGACAGAGACGGAGAGAGAGAGAGAGACAGAGAGAGAGAGAGACGGAGAGACGGAGAGAGAGAGACAGAGAGAGAGAGAGAGAGACGGAGAGAGAGAGAGACAGAGAGAGAGAGAGAGAGAGAGAGACGGAGAGAGAGACACAGAGAGAGAGAGAGAGAGAGACGGAGAGAGAGAGACAGAGACAGAGAGAGAGAGAGAGAGACGGAGAGAGAGAGACGGAGAGAGAGAGACAGAGAGAGAGAGAGACAGAGACAGAAAGAGAGAGACGGAGAGAGAGAGAGAGAGAGAGAGAGAGAGACGGAGAGAGAGAGAGAGAGAGAGAGAGAGACGGAGAGAGACTGACCGACGTTGCGGACTTGCTCGGATATGTCGGCACGGATGTCCGAGATGTCCCACATGGCGAGGAAGGAGTCGAAACAGGAGCCTTCCTCGGCCTCCTGGATGTAAGGCTTATAGGTGAAACTGAAGTGATGAGCGATGGCCGCCAGGAACATCTCCACACAGATGATAAAGTCCTACAGCAAAACACAGCCAACTCACTAAACAGCCTCTCACGCATTTTATTCACACTGCTTCCTCCTCTTCATGGCAGCAGCAGTGGTAATGTAAGTATTTATACTAGTAGTGTCATGGATACAAGTCATATATACATATACACATAGATTAATACATTTTATTATCTTTGTAAAGTGCTTTTTTTAGCACCAAATGTTTACTTTCCATGAATGTGATTTAAAAGTAATCTTGTCGGAACAACATATATGGTAATGGTGCAGTGGTAATAAGCGGAGGGTTTTGGGCTGAACATAACAGGTCACTGCTGTGTGTTGCTAAGGCAGGCACTTAAACCCAGGTCTGCTCCAGAGCACTGTCGCCCTCTAGCACAGACAGTCAGAACTACAAGACGCTTTAGATGAGAGCCAAATGAAGGGTAAGCTGGATCACTGCAGCTGTGGACCAGTATAAGACCCATTCAGTTTAGTTGTCTTATCCAGAGTGAGACCAAAGCCTAATACAGGCAAAGGACATGTCAGAGAAGGCGGTCAGGCCCACAGCTCACAGATACACATATATAAAACCATGTATCCACACAGACCAACTACACAACAGTCCCCCTGCCAGAAGTCTCAAAACCCCACAGCCCTGACACAAGGCCTCATCTCCACGCTTCTGATTGGCTGAATGCACTGTGACAGCGCTGGATTAAACTGAGATGTTTGCTCTGATTGGCTGAATGCACTGTGACAGCGCTGGGTTAAACTGAGATGTTTGCTCTGATTGGCTGAATGCACTGCGACAGCACCGGGTTGAACTGAGATGTTTGCTCTGATTGGCTGAATGCACTGTGACAGCACTGGGTTAGACTGAGATGTTTGCTCTGATTGGCTGAATGCACTTTGACAGCGCTGGATTAAACTGAGATGTTTGGTGGCTGGTCAGTCAGGACTGGAGGTCAGACACAGGGTCTCTCGGGACAGGGACAGAAAAATTACCTGTAGTCCTGTGGCCACAGCCTCCACACTATCCCAGTCCCATGTGTGAGAATCCGAGATTATGCCCACCTTCACCAGGAGAGCGATGAACACAGCTTGCCTGAGAGAGAGAGAGAGAGAGAGAGAGAGAGAGAGAGAGAGAGAGAGAAACAGTCAACCAGGAAACCTCTGCCAAAACGGGCAATGAATCAGCTAAACAATTAGCGTCTGTCTTTGCCCTGTGCCAACAAATCCAACTAATGGCCCCTACACATGCAACCTAACAGTCCTAAACCGAAACTAAACAGCTTCGAAACTACGTTTACACTCATTCTTCACCAAGAAACAAACAATATTTTTTTTATGACGTTTCCATGTCGTAGATTTCCCGTGTGTGCGTGAAGGGGAGCCAAGTCTAAACAGTTACCAGAAAGACACAAACACCACCAGTTTGACGCAGAGGAATTTGCCCACTGGTTTAATGGGACTGAGCTCTTCTCTCAGGGCCTTGTAGAACAGCACCAGGCAGTACATGGCAAACTGGAGCAGAGAGAGAGAGAGAGAGAGAGAGAGGGAAAGAGAAAGAGAAATAAACCAAAGTCAGTCGGGATAGCTGGGAGAGCTACAGGACAGTAAAAGTCCAGCCTGTGGGATGGGAAAGGAGCAGATGGCTTGAAAAGAAACGGGGGCTCCTGCAGTGGTCAGTGAGACATTAATCACGAGGGTTTAGGGGTCTGACTCTGCGCTGTTTCAGCATGAAGCCCATTCTCATTTCACAGGTTATACTGTACCGTGGAGACACTGCAATGAACTAGGATCTGATTGGGTAAACCATACTGATGTCATATATGCAGAATGCATGACACACGGTTTCAATCAACATGCTCTAAGTTGGACTTATTCAGTCACTGAGCTGGAATATAAACCATATTACATCTCGTGCATTATTAACATAACTGCACTGACATGTCAAACTCTACTTCATGACCACTGCCCTGTTTACACTGATTGAAGGAAAACAGAGTGATGCCGGTTTAGCTTCAAATCGGCCCTAAATGTGGCCACATGCTCTTTCTGGAGTGACATTTTCACGAAATGTTTCACAAAGTGTTTGTTAGGCAGACCCTTACAGACAAACGTAAGAGAACGACACTTACGAGTTGGGACAGGTTGTTGACAATAACCAAATAGGTCCAAGCATTTTTCGAGCTGAAGTTTCCTTCGTCGTAGACCCCACAAAGCTGACAAATTCTGTTTGGACACAGAAACATAGACTCTAACAGTCATCCCATTAATCTACAACAACAATAATTACAGTGGAACCACTCAAAATATACAGTTTAATTAGATACGTATACGCATGTAAAAACACAGCTGAGATTCCAAACCACTCATGCAGATCCCAGTCAAAACAGAAAGACAAATGGGAGAACCCTCTGGGAGTGGGGGGTGTAATAAAACAGGGCGGTGTTGTGGGTCAGAGACGGACACTCACAGGGCGATGACGGTGGTGACAGGTCTGACTACAGTATACTGTAAAACTCCCAGTTTACACCGCAGCAGTAGCACCCTGAAAAACACAAGCAACCAGTCAGAGAGACAAAAACACTCACTGTGCTCCATTACACATAGAATACAATCACAGCTCAGTGGATCAACGCTAAAACATATGCAACAAACAACCAGTCAGAGAGACAAAAACACTCACTGTGCTCCATTACACATAGAATACAATCACAGCTCAGTGGATCAACGCTAAAACATATGGGGAAACAACGTTTAAATCCTCTTCCACTCGTACATAAATGAACTTTAATGGCGTCTTATGTACCCGGGCAGAGACAACCTGCACCTCTGTCCCCTACACAGGCCCAAACCAGCGTCCTCCACTCAAGTCAAACCTCAGCTTTACTGTCCAACATTAAGGCCTCTGTCTCTCTCTCCCTATCAACACAAACCAGCCTCCTCCACTAAAGTCAAACCTCAGCTTTACTGTCCAACATTAAGGCCTCTGTCTCTCTCTCCCTATCAACACAAACCAGCCTCCTCCACTAAAGTCAAACCTCAGCTTTACTGTCCAACATTAAGGCCTCTGTCTCTCTCTCCCTATCAACACAAACCAGCCTCCTCCACTAAAGTCAAACCTCAGCTTTACTGTCCAACATTAAGGCCTCTGTCTCTCTCTCCCTATCAACACAAACCAGCCTCCTCCACTAAAGTCAAACCTCAGCTTTACTGTCCAACATTAAGGCCTCTGTCTCTCTCTCCCTATCAACACAAACCAGCCTCCTCCACTAAAGTCAAACCTCAGCTTTACTGTCCAACATTAAGGCCTCTGTCTCTCTCTCCCTATCAACACAAACCAGCCTCCTCCACTCAAGTCAAACCTCAGCTTTACTGTCCAACATTAAGGCCTCTGTCTCTCTCTCCCTATCAACACAAACCAGCCTCCTCCACTAAAGTCAAACCTCAGCTTTACTGTCCAACATTAAGGCCTCTGTCTCTCTCTCCCTATCAACACAAACCAGCCTCCTCCACTAAAGTCAAACCTCAGCTTTACTGTCCAACATTAAGGCCTCTGTCTCTCTCTCCCTATCAACACAAACCAGTGTCCTCCACTAAAGTCAAACCTCAGCTTTACTGTCCAACATTAAGGCCTCTGTCTCTCTCTCCCTATCAACACAAACCAGCGTCCTCCACTCAAGTCAAACCTCAGCTTTACTGTCCAACATTAAGGCCTCTGTCTCTCTCTCCCTATCAACACAAACCAGCGTCCTCCACTAAAGTCAAACCTCAGCTTTACTGTCCAACATTAAGGCCTCTGTCTCTCTCTCCCTATCAACACAAACCAGCGTCCTCCACTCAAGTCAAACCTCAGCTTTACTGTCCAACATTAAGGCCTCTGTCTCTCTCTCCCTATCAACACAAACCAGCGTCCTCCACTAAAGTCAAACCTCAGCTTTACTGTCCAACATTAAGGCCTCTGTCTCTCTCTCCCTATCAACACAAACCAGCGTCCTCCACTCAAGTCAAACCTCAGCTTTACTGTCCAACATTAAGGCCTCTGTCTCTCTCTCCCTATCAACACAAACCAGCCTCCTCCACTAAAGTCAAAGCTCAGCTTTACTGTCCAACATTAAGGCCTCTGTCTCTCTCTCCCTATCAACACAAACCAGCCTCCTCCACTAAAGTCAAACCTCAGCTTTACTGTCCAACATTAAGGCCTCTGTCTCTCTCTCCCTATCAACACAAACCAGCGTCCTCCACTCAAGTCAAACCTCAGCTTTACTGTCCAACATTAAGGCCTCTGTCTCTCTCTCCCTATCAACACAAACCAGCCTCCTCCACTAAAGTCAAACCTCAGCTTTACTGTCCAACATTAAGGCCTCTGTCTCTCTCTCCCTATCAACACAAACCAGCCTCCTCCACTAAAGTCAAACCTCAGCTTTACTGTCAAACATTAAGGCCTCTGTCTCTCTCTCCCTATCAACACAAACCAGTGTCCTCCACTAAAGTCAAACCTCAGCTTTACTGTCCAACATTAAGGCCTCTGTCTCTCTCTCCCTATCAACACAAACCAGCCTCCTCCACTCAAGTCAAACCTCAGCTTTACTGTCCAACATTAAGGCCTCTGTCTCTCTCTCCCTATCAACACAAACCAGCGTCCTCCACTAAAGTCAAACCTCAGCTTTACTGTCCAACATTAAGGCCTCTGTCTCTCTCTCCCTATCAACACAAACCAGCCTCCTCCACTAAAGTCAAACCTCAGCTTTACTGTCCAACATTAAGGCCTCTGTCTCTCTCTCCCTATCAACACAAACCAGCCTCCTCCACTAAAGTCAAACCTCAGCTTCACTGTCCAACATTAAGGCCTCTGTCTCTCTCTCCCTATCAACACAAACCAGCGTCCTCCACTAAAGTCAAACCTCAGCTTTACCGTCCAACATTAAGGCCTCTGTCTCTCTCTCCCTATCAACACAAACCAGCCTCCTCCACTCAAGTCAAAGCTCAGCTTTACTGTCCAACATTAAAGCCTCTGTCTCTCTCTCCCTATCAACGCAAACCAGCCTCCTCCACTAAAGTCAAACCTCAGCTTCACTGTCCAACATTAAGGCCTCTGTCTCTCTCTCCCTATCAACACAAACCAGCCTCCTCCACTAAAGTCAAACCTCAGCTTTACCGTCCAACATTAAGGCCTCTGTCTCTCTCTCCCTATCAACACAAACCAGCCTCCTCCACTCAAGTCAAAGCTCAGCTTTACTGTCCAACATTAAAGCCTCTGTCTCTCTCTCCCTATCAACACAAACCAGCCTCCTCCACTAAAGTCAAACCTCAGCTTTACTGTCCAACATTAAGGCCTCTGTCTCTCTCTCCCTATCAACACAAACCAGCGTCCTCCACTCAAGTCAAACCTCAGCTTTACTGTCCAACATTAAGGCCTCTGTCTCTCTCTCCCTATCAACACAAACCAGCGTCCTCCACTCAAGTCAAACCTCAGCTTTACTGTCCAACATTAAGGCCTCTGTCTCTCTCTCCCTATCAACACAAACCAGCGTCCTCCACTCAAGTCAAACCTCAGCTTCACTGTCCAACATTAAGGCCTCTGTCTCTCTCTCCCTATCAACACAAACCAGCCTCCTCCACTAAAGTCAAAGCTCAGCTTTACTGTCCAACATTAAGAACTCTGTCTCTCTCTCTCCCTATCAACACAAACCAGCCTCCTCCACTCAAGTCAAACCTCAGCTTTACTGTCCAACATTAAGGCCTCTGTCTCTCTCTCTCCCTATCAACACAAACCAGCCTCCTCCACTCAAGTCAAAGCTCAGCTTTACTGTCCAACATTAAGGCCTCTGTCTCTCTCTCCCTATCAACACAAACCAACCCCCTCCACTAAAGTCAAACCTCAGCTTTACTGTCCAACATTAAGGCCTCTGTCTCTCTCTCCCTATCAACACAAACCAGCGTCCTCCACTCAAGTCAAACCTCAGCTTTACTGTCCAACATTAAGGCCTCTGTCTCTCTCTCCCTATCAACACAAACCAGCCTCCTCCACTAAAGTCAAACCTCAGCTTTACTGTCCAACATTAAAGCCTCTGTCTCTCTCTCCCTATCAACACAAACCAGCCTCCTCCACTAAAGTCAAACCTCAGCTTCACTGTCCAACATTAAAGCCTCTGTCTCTCTCTCCCTATCAACACAAACCAGCCTCCTCCACTAAAGTCAAACCTCAGCTTTACTGTCCAACATTAAGGCCTCTGTCTCTCTCTCCCTATCAACACAAACCAGCGTCCTCCACTAAAGTCAAACCTCAGCTTTACTGTCCAACATTAAGGCCTCTGTCTCTCTCTCCCTATCAACACAAACCAGCCTCCTCCACTAAAGTCAAACCTCAGCTTTACTGTCCAACATTAAGGCCTCTGTCTCTCTCTCCCTATCAACACAAACCAGCCTCCTCCACTAAAGTCAAACCTCAGCTTTACTGTCCAACATTAAAGCCTCTTTCTCTCTCTCCCTATCAACACAAACCAGTGTCCTCCACTAAAGTCAAACCTCAGCTTTACCGTCCAACATTAAGGCCAAACAGACAGAACACAACACTGCTGCTTTTTGAGAACAAACTTGGTTTACTCTTTTTTTTTCCCCCTCGGATACTAAAAACAAAGCGTTCCATTTTTAAAATGCCTCTGGACTCAACTCAACCGCTGACGGACGTAAGATACACATTTTACCGTCCATCGCCTGACCAGCACTCGTTTGGGATTGGCCTCTCTCCACAGCTCGGCCTATTAAAGACGGTTTGGTATGTAGGCTGAGAGTATTCAAAGAATGATCAAATTTTACCACCTCCACACCTCATTAGTAACTGACTCTCTCTCTGTCTGTGTGTGTGTGTGCGTGTGTGTATGCACTGTGGACTGAATCAAACCAGCAGGTTAGAGGCAGCACTCACACAGTGTCTCAGTTATTAAGTTTTATACTTTAATCGCTGACATTTCTCCTCAACTAAGAATAACATTCAGAGCCAACCAGAAACCACGACCAGTTAAGTCTTTACCATATATGGAAGTTCACAAAAGCGAATGGGTAATGAAGATCTACTGCAGTGGCCTTAAGCCTTAACTAATGCATTTGCCCTGAGCCGCAGTCACAAATGGTGACTGGTGAGTGACCTTACAGATGCATCAAACTCATCTCAGTCGTAATAAGCATTTCACTGCATGTTGTATTGATTATGGTTGTGTGTGTGACAAGTAAAATTTGAATTTGAACTTGAACATGATCATTGGCTAAAGTCCCAAAAGCTCCTGGTTGACCCTGCCAGTCAGTCTGCTGGTGATCCTACCTGCCCGCTAGTTGTCAGGCATGCTTGACACTCACGCTCATTCCTGGCTTAACTCCAGCTGAAATGCACCTAATACACCTCATTTTCACTCACTCCAAAATTGTGTATGTATCAAATTTCTCACATACCTCTGCATTTCTCCTGTGTCCTAACTGCTTTAAACAGATTGACTACTAGTCTACAGTACAGTCTAACAGCTTAATGCCAGGCAGAGGAGGATGCCCCCCCGCCCACCCGAGTCTTCACCAGTCTCAGGGTTTCACTCTGTTTTGATCAAAGGCAGTTCTTTTCCCCTTGCCTCGATTACCTTTTTGGCCTGTTCACCTCTGGTCTCATGCCAAGCACCTTGGGAAAGCTGCTTTGTGACAACGTCTACTGTAAAACATGTATCATTGAAATGAACTGGATTCCAATTAAAGTGAACTGAAACTCACTCTCCCATTGGCCAGGGCGGGCAGCAGCAGAGAGGGGGGAGGTGCTTCTGTTGCTGTTGTACCTCCAGCATTAACACCAGGCTGGGATACTGGTTACCAAGGTAATTGAGCAGGAAGATCATGAAATTGTAGATGACGTAAGCCTCATAGCACTCTCTGCAGGTGTCCACATAGATGGCAATGTTAGGGTACTTCAGAGCTATCCACTACGTCAGAGAGAGAGAGAGAGAGAGAGAGATTTGCTCGTTTAATTTGTCTGTAGCAGTGAAAAAAAAGTGTTGTGTGTTGGGAAAGTGACATGAATGGGCTGCGGTGACTACACCACGTCTCCTGGTTGTTGTTACGTAAAAGCGCAGGCACTGCCCAAGGCTGGGAAGGCAGTATTCAAAGTAAGACAAGAGTGAATATAAACACGTGATTGTGCTGAAGGGGTCTTTTGCAGAAGGTCAGCTAATCAAAATCTCGTGCCTTGACCACGTTACGTCTTCAATTTACAGACAGAGTCACAGGGACGTTCTGCTCCCCCAAGCCGGACGGAAAATGTCTTCAGTTACTTACGCTGTCTAAACTGTATATAGGAACCATCCAAAGGATCCTGAACAAAAAAGGGAAAGGGAGAGAGAGAGAGAGAGAGAGAATGACATTTGAACTCATTCAGCCTGTATTTTCACTGTAATGTCAGGATATTTACATTTGTCAAAAGACCAGAATCATGTTAAACATCACAGTAATATGTGGTGCACTGTGAAAGGTGTTTCATGTCTCACCGAATGATTGGTTTCTGTAGCTCGGGTTGTGTGTAGTGCACGAGGTGCTGAAGGATTCCCCACAGAGATATAGGTATAGTCATAAACACAAATATACCCGCAATGAACCATGCTTTGTTGTGGGTTCCGACCTGACAGAGAGAAAGAGTCCCACGTTCACAATACGTGACAGTCAGTGACTGCTGAGGAATTGCGAAACATTAATCGAACGCGCGATTCTTAAAATCAATCGACAGCTCGAAAGGACACGAACGTAGTTAGTTACTGACCTCTGATTTCTGCAGTTCCCAAATACACAGGGGAAGGACCACAAGAAGCAGCAAAATATACAGAAGGACCACCAGAGGCCGGATCCACCTCCTCCAGTTCCCGCACGTGCACGGCATCTTTCCTTCAGCCTAAAACAGCTCTTTCACTAACGAACTGTATTCACCATGGGCACAAGTGTAGGCTGAGAAGCGAGCTAGCTAGCTGGCTGGCTAACAGGTGATGCCAAAGCGAGCCACAGTTTGTTAACGTGTCAACGCTACGTCATACGAGCCTAAATGTTGGTTGAAGGTGCATATACACTCCACAAACACAAACACTGTCGAGTAGAGTCATGAGGCAAGTCTGACTGCGGTCATAGCTCGCCAGCTAACTGGCTAATTAGCTTTAAATAATCACCGACCTTACGGGCTGTTGCCTTTGGATACCATTCTGTTAGCCAACTTGCTAGCATGAACACAGCAGGCCTCCCCAAACTATCAAACATAAACGTTAAGACAGTAGAACAAACTGCATATGTATCTGCTTTGCGTGTAAGTAATAATATCATGCGTGTACAGGAATAATTACAACTTTAACAAAGGTTATACGACTACGACTCGACCCAAGCATGAAATTATAAGTTCCAAAACAAAAGAGTGGTACAACTTCCTGTTTTCACAGGTTAGAGAGCCCGCCCATGCCTTTATTTGATTGGATATTTCAATCTAGTTATGCCCTGATATTCTACGTTCTCTGTCAATCAAAGTGCCATGCGTACTATTGACCCCAATCGCTTTAGTCGAGCCACAGAATGTGTTGCCGTGAACTGTACACATAAACAGTATTTCATAAAAAAGTATTTCATGAGAAACTAAAAAAAGAGAACTTAGAGAACACTTAGAGAACTCTAATTCCGACGATATAAGTAACTCTTAATCTTGAGGATAATACAGAATGTACCTAGCTGGTACGTGTGACATAAGATGTCCCAGATGTCATGTGATACCGATAAGTAACACCTGACAGGTGGGAAGAAACGTTATAGACGGACACTACAATTTATCACCACAAGATGGCAGTCTGAATCAATAATTTGTATGTGGTAATGCAATTCTAAATCAGTTTGACCCACGTTCCTGTATTTTAAACGTGTTTCATGTAATGTCAGGCGTGTACTTATAAACTCAATGCTGAATGTAAAGGAAGCAATTTTATTTGATCCCAAAATTTGAAAGAGGTCAGAGCAATTGAGATAACAGTAAAAGTTTCGTCCGGTTCTCTACGGCTTGGGAAATGAACATTGTAGAATGAACTCGCGAAGGGAGTGAAATAATTCGGCGGCTCTCAAATGAATGGTTTTCATTAAGATTCCTGAGACGTGAGAAGGAGAGAAAGCGGTTTTAAAAAGATGCTCTTTCAGCACTAAACCACACTTTGCGCGCAAACCTGGGCAGAGAGCCACGGTCGATGTTACAGATCGGTATCAAACTCAAATCAACTTCAGATTTAACAGATTACGGGGACGTGTTACTCTTAACAATCCGGGTTCGGTTGTGCCGCTCTTCTTAACGATCTACAATACACGGCAAACACGATGGTTTGTCATAAAAAAAATATAATAAACAAAAGAAAAAGTCAGATCTTGAATAACACATGCACTGTTTCAAAGGAATCCTTCAAAAGCTGTGTTACTGAAATGCATGTTTAGACAGAGAATGAGAGAGTTTATGGGAGTTGTTTAGGGTGCTGAGACATCACTCGTTTATTGGAAGAATTTACTGGAAGTACTCCCAGTGATGAGAATAAGCACATTAGAGTCAACATACTTCACAAACCACCCTGTGTTTTTCCCCCCCGTTTTACCCCGGTGATTACACAAGTCGTCAGTCCAGACTCGGCTCCTCACTGTGTTCCTAATTTAGGTCAAATACAGATTTTCATTTATGGGTAAGGACAAGAGATGAATGAACGCTGGTCCAGCGTGTGCCACAATGTTTTATTTGATCGGTGTTGTGGTCTGTAAGGAGGGCTGTTCTAATTTGTTGGCACATTGGTGTGTCTGTTGATTCTGCCTCTCTCTTAATCAGCATCTCATACATTCGAACCCCAGTAATACCAGTAAATGCAGATCAGGCTGGTTTTACTGGCCAGTTGAGATCTGTAACAATTACCCTCCAGAATGGGTATGAGGGCCTTAGCAGTTGTTTGCCTGGAAAAAGAACTCAGTCTAGACTTTTCCATGATGAAATCAGAAACAGTACTCAGCTCTTGTAAAACCAAATATTCATCATTTCTCATTCCTTTCTCTCTCTCTCTCTCTCTCTCTCTTTCTTTTGTTATTTTTCTGGGAATGAATCAACTGCAGCTCAGAGCCCTGCCAGTAATCTCTTCCGTCATTTTTATCCCCTCTGTACTGCTCAGAGAATTTATATCCAAACAAAAAAAAAAAAGTTTCACGTCAAAGTGATGTTCCGAGATCTGGTCGGATTGCGGGATAGGGGAGTTGCAGTACGGGTAAGGCGCTCAGTTGAGATGGAGGGTCTCAGTGTTAAAATGGAGGGAGGCAGAACTTTTCCTTTCGTGTTTCTGAGCTGTCGTCAGTCTTGCCCTGCAGAAACACAAAAGGCTGATGGTGGTGGGGACAGCTTGTTCATCAATATTAAATTGATCCTTTTGGCTTTTATAAATTAGAGATGCTCTTGCCACCTGATTGTTGTGAGAGAAAAAAAAAAACCCCTCATCGAATGGCTTCGAGGGATCGCTCTGCAAAATGACAGGAGGAACGTTGGCGTGTTGGGGCAGGGAAGACAAACAGGCTCTCTGTCTAAGAGAAGTGGAAACACAGTCGAGCATTAGGCGCCGCAGACGTCCGCTGCTCGGGTCTCCGCGGATACGCTGCTCAGGAACGACACGCACACTGCACGGGCCCAACCTCGGCCCCAGACGAGCCCATGTAAGGGTGGTTTGGAGTCTCCTGTACGGAGAGTTGCTAATTCTCAGAGACAACAAACTCCAGACGTGATGAATCATTTCTTCTTTATTTTATGTGCATGGGAGAGTCACACCTCAGAGATGAGGCACAGTTCTCACCGGGGTTAAGGAGCGTAGAGCTTTTCATACAGTAAGACAAACTTCCAAGGACACGTGTGGAAGATAACTTTTCTCACGGAGCACAGGATACTTGGTGTTCGCTCCCAGGTGTTACAGATGCACACGAGGCCTTGTCTTCTACATGATAAATGCTCATTGCTCTAACACACCAATACAGCATATAGTAATGAAGCAAGCACAGGTCTCTACAATATTAATACTTCATCATGGCAATAGCCATGAGGCACATTTTCCTTAAGCGAATTGCAGTCATAATGCAAAGCGATATTTTCCCCACACCCGTTATCCACCCGACTTGAACCAAACGTAACCCCAGTACTGAGCCACGTGAGGGGAGAGCCACGCCAGACTGAGAGGGATTAAAGCACCCTGGGGCCGGGACTAATATTATCCTTGTATAGATTTATAAGGTCTTGTTTTGGATGGTAACCAGCATAAACAGGTATCAGGGAAAGCACGCCTCTTCAGCCATGGGAATACACACGTTTGTGATTACTTATTTATTTCAAAACATCTGCTGATGGCCTTCCTGTCAGAGCGTGTTTTCTGTCTCTCCCGAGACCCCTAAATTCAATCCACACGCTACAGACTAAATCAGAGCGGCATGTCTCGGGCTGTCGCATTAATTAGTATTTATCTTTCACATGGACATAAGTGTACTTTGCAGACAACTTTTCGGCGTTCCTCTTTTGACAAGACCCGACGTCCAAGGTGTTTTGCGAATATTTTCTATAGCACATAACACTATGAAAAATGTCATAATTCGCCCTGGTTTCTGTCAACATTTTTGGACTCAGTCAACACAGATATTTTGGGTTATTTGGACTGTATGAAATCCCTTTGCATGAAAGACGAGGTCATGATGTATGCCTTGAAACAGGGCGTCCCATTGGCTGGCACAAGGTGGCACCGCCTAACGGGCTCTCGCGATTTGCTGGTTGAGTTTGACCCCTGCTCCGGAATTCGGAGAAGTTCCAAATTTTGTGTGCTCTCAGAAATGCGTCACTGGCGCGTTCTCGGGCTTGGGGAGCAACGGCGGGCTGGAGATGGAGACTATCTCACCTCACTGGCATGAGGGAGCCGGGCCAGGGTCTGTTCTCCGGGGGTAAGGGCACATTCGTGTATTACCTCAGCTCAGACTGTGTGTACCCTGCGGTACTTACACGCAGACACAGGTTCTGGTTCCGTGCAGACAGAGGAGTCTGTTCCATCTCTTTGAACCTAAACTGAACCATCTTGACGTGACTTGAGCAGAGGGCAAAATTTGGTCAGCGCTCGGTTTATGAACACACAGAGCGGGTCTTCGGGAACAAATGATAAAACCCAGATTTATGCAGTGGCCAGAAAGCGCAGTCAGTCTACTCAGCGTTGCTATCTTTAAAACGTACGACCAGATAGTTTTACTATGTCTAAAAAGAGCCCCGTTTGGGGCTCTCTCTGCTCCAACAGATAGGTCATGCTTTCTGCAAAGTGGAGCCTGCAGAGACACACTCCAGCATGGAATTTCCACTCTAATGAGCTCAAAGCACATGCTCCGACATCTTGTTTATGGCAGAAATGCATATGCACTCCTGCCCAAGTCATTTGTGTGTGTGTCTGTGTGTCTGTGTGTGTGTGCGTGTGTGTGTGTGTGTGGTGTGTGTGTGTGTGTGTGCTTGCGTGCGTGCGTGTGTGCGTGCGTGCGTGTGTGTGTGTGCGTGTGTGTGTGTGTACGCGCGCGTGTGTGTGTGTGTGTGTGTGGTGTGTGTGTCTGTGTGTATGTGTGTGTGTGTGTGCGCGCGTGTGTGTGTGGGTGTGTGTGTGTGTGCGCGCATGTGTGTGTGTGTGGTGTGTGTGTCTGTGTGTGTGTGTGTGTGCGTGCGTGTGTGCGTGTGGTGTGTGTGTGGTGTGTGTGTCTGTGTGTGTGTGCGTGCGTGTGTGTGTGTGTGTGTGTGTCTGTGAACAGGGATGGGGATGTCTGTTAACATAGAAAGGGAAAGTGTTTTTGGATGTGAAGGCCATGTTCTATATAAAGGCCTGTTTCTGCCCCTCCAAGTCCCTGAGCTATTTGACTTTGAGCCTCATTCAATTCGTCCCTGGCAAGAGCAGAGGTTCCCACAAAATCCTACAGAGCTAAAGCCTCATCCCTCCTTCTCCCAACAGGCTGCAACCTAGTTTTTCTCTCTTCTCTTCTTCTTCTTCTTCTTCTTCTTCTTCTTCCTCTTCTTCTTCTGTCCACCTCCTCAATCATTTCATAAGAGGAATTGTTCTAAACATTTGTAACCACAGGAATTTGGAAGTTTTCTTTGGAGCCCGTTGGAAATCCAGGGATTATTTGGGGATTTTTTTTTTTATTATTTTTTTCCATGCACCATTAGATTGGGTTGACCTGTCTAACTTGTCATTTATCATCACACTGTAATAATGAAAAAATGACTTTTAACAAGCGAAGGACTGAAGCCAAGCATCGCTCGCCCAGTCTCGTGGTTTGTGTGAGCTGGTTCTCATTTCTGTTCTGGATCAGGACTTGTGCGGTTTTTTAAATGAACTCCGGAACATAAGACTTAAATGACCGATTTAAAACGACGTTTATCTTGATCAGTTCAAACAGGATTATGAGCGGTATCAGGTCACTGAGATGGTCTGGGTCCTGTGTTTAAAGGGTATCAGGAACAAACAGAAATAAACCAGATACATTTATATGACAGAGGATTCCTTCTCCCACCAAACGAATGACTGAGCTTTTCTGTCAGATGAAGAGTGCGAATGTGCATTATAGTTTTATATGACCTATCGAATTTAATTGTTTAAATAATTCCCTCAATTCCATTTTAAACACATTCAAACAAACAAACAAACAAACAAACAAGCAAACAACCCTCCACATCTGCTAATATCAGCTGATGCCAGTGCAATGGAATGAGTTTGGAAAAGGGGCCTTGTTTTAAGTGATGCTGGTTTAATGGGAGCCAGTCTGGGAGCGGCCAGTTACTCATGCTCAGTGTGCTCTTGTGTGGGTAGGCGATTCACATCCCCCGGGCTGACTCCAACGACCCCAAACCCTACGTTTCCAAAAAGGTCAGAGTTCTCCGCGAATCACTGCCAGACTGGAGCGTCTTCCCAAAGCACATTCCCGAATCAGGAACAGATGCTCCCCATGGGACTGCCATTCCTACAAGGGAAACCTGCTCGTATCAGGAGACGGGGGGGCTAGATCTGAACAAATACACTTCAATACTGTGAATATCCGCAATGAGACTTTTAATGTACATATATATTTATTTATATATATATATATGTATATGAAAAAGAAAACATTCCTTGAATATAAGCCAGGTGGGAGCTATGATGGGAACCCAGCAAACTGTCATTTGACCCCAATCAAAAGTGCAAGAATTTCTCTTTCTAAATTTCCTCTTTTCTGAATTTGGTTATTAAATTACATTATACAAAAAAGAAAGGAGAAACAAACAAACAAACAAACAAACAAACAAAAATCATTCATTAACACAATATTCAGAACACAAGTTTGATTCTGTTTCTTACACACACACACACACACACACACACATTAGTACACAAACATTTCTCATCCACCAAAGAATAAAGATGTACATTGAAATGACATGGTACAGAGATGGGGAAATTCTGAGCTTATGCTGACATGAAATAGTGGCTTCTTTCCACACAAAACTTTAGTACAAAAACTTGTAACATTATTGCATATTTCTTGCCAGAAAAATAAAATAACAAATTCAAAAATAGGAGATTAAAAATGAGAGTTCTGAGTGTTTCATTCTCAAAGTGTCTGCAAAAGACATCAGATGTTTTAGCCTCCAGTGTTTGCCAGTAGCAGGCAAACGCCATTTTCCGCGACAAATTTTAATACGATCCAGAAACACATTTCAACACCCCCCACCCCCCCCCCTCCCCGGACTCTGTCTTTCACAGAGTGTTAATGAACACAACTGCTCTGAACGCACAATCAAATAATACAAGATACACAATAAGTCCATAAAATAATACAAGATAATACCATAAATCAATAGTTTTATAGTGATATACAATCAAATTATACAAGCAAAAGATCTTAAGGGTTGTAATATGAACAATACACAACAAGAACCATAAATATGTCTTGTGCTCAATTTCACAGTGTTGTAAGAAAAAAGGCAGATATATTTTGGCTTAGCATTCTTTTGTCGTTTTCTATAGACGAAGAGGGCCCCTTGTTCCCAAGCCCTTCGGCTGAACCCACAAACTGTCATTTTTGTTTCATGATGCAGGCCCTGGGTTTGTTGCCTTTGGATCGCTTCCTGAAGCTTGCTCGTAAATTTAAACAAGGTTAAAAATCATTAGCCCCTCATTCTTACCGCTCGACTGAACGCCGACGGCTCGAGAGCCCGGAGTGGCTCCGGCTCCGCTGTTTTGGGCTAGAACATTCTGTAGAGATTTCTTAACCCCCCACCCCCCACCCCCCTTTCTTTTCAAAGAATCATCAAGGTGCACCAAAGCGCCTTTTCGTTTGTGTTCACAGGGTCTGACCCCCCCCCCCCCCTCCAATGCTACTACCCCCCCCCCCACTTTTTTTTCCCCAACACCCCCAGTTTCCAACAGGCTGGATACACAAAACATAATATCATAGTAATACGTTATCTGAGGCTAATCCAAGCAATATTTATACAAAACACAGAGCATTGCAAAATCCTGATATATCGTGTAGTAATAAAAGCAAATCTTGCTTCATGTAAATCATGAGCCACCGACCGTGAGAAGCCACTCTGAGACAATCCAGAAAGATTATATAATCCTAATTTGTATAAAATCCACTGACGTCCAGCGTACTGAATGACTATGCAAAACAATAGCAGTTACTCTAGAGCCTTTGAGTGGCTTTTTAAAGCTTGACCCTTTTTTTTGTTAACGTTTGTGTTTTTAAGACTGATCTAGGATCAGATCTCTGACTCTCACTCCAGACCAAAGTGAGATAAAAAAAAAAAAGATCGTAGATTTGCAGTTTAAAGACAGATCTGATCTGATCGGAGTTTCTTCCACTCCTGAGCAGCATAGTAAGAGAGCACTGGCACTAACTGTACACATACACACACACACATACACACACACACACACGCACACACACACTCACACACACACACTCACACACACACACACACACACACACACAAACTGACCCCCCTTGGTTTCCTGTGGCTCCCGGTAGGACTCAAGCAGCTTGGAGCAGGATAGGAATAACACACTCATCATCTGATTGGCTGTAATTTATAGCAAAGACTCAGCTGCATCCTGTCACTGTTCCCCTCCGTCCAGCTCTCACGGTAAAACAGCACTCCAGAGGTCCCTGGGAACAGTTGTTCAGGGACTCTGGGAAACCTTTAAATACATCAGAGTGATTGTCTACTCACTGTGTGTGTGTGTGTGTGTGTGTGTGTGTGTGTGTGTGTGTGTGTATGTGTATGTGTGTGGTGTAGTGTGTGTGTGGTGTGTATGTATGTGTCTGTGTGTGTTTTAGGCAAAGCTAGTTTACTGGGGTTGATGACTTGACTGCACACTCACGGTGTGGGGGCACAAAATGCTGTTCCCCACTAGGTGAACAATGTGTTTTCCCAAAGTGTATTGTTATTATTGGTAAACCAAAAGTGTCGAAACATTTCTTTGGTTAAGGTTAGGGTTAGGGATAGGTTAGCATTCTTTGGTTACAGGAAACTGAGAGTCAGTGGGACCTCCCCACTTCGATATGAGTACAATACATGCGTGCGTGTGTGTGTGTGTGTGGTTATATATGTCATTTTAAATGGTCTCTCATTGAGGGCAGGCTCAGAAGTACTGTCTTTTTCAGCACACGCACGTTGCCGTAAAGTTCCAGACCCTGAAGGTTTGGCAGGAGTATTCGTGGAGCTGAGTGCAGGGCTGCCTGTAGTGAGTCCTCCCGGTCACTGGTGGCGCCGTATTTTGAAGCCAGAAGCAGGAGTTCAATCGCTGTCTTTGCGGAGGCTGCGGTCTGTGTGGAGGTTGTTGGGTTCGTGATTCTTACACTGGATGCTGGTGCCGTTCATCAGACCAGTACTGGTGACCTGTGATTCCGAGTGACACCAGCAGCACAAACAGGACTGGTGGAAAGAGAGAGAAGAAGAAGAAGAAGAAGAAGAAGAATTAAGATTGAGATTGATGGACACAGGGGAAGGTTAGTAATGGCAGTGTGATTAAGAGAGCACATGTGATGTCCAATAGCAAACCACTGCGTCAAACCCACAAATCTCTTCTCTAGACGACAACCTGGTCCTAACAGTTGAGCTGCCAATTAGTCATATGTGATAGGAACAGACAAGATAGCCCTCCTCCAAAATCCAAACATTCAATTCATTTATTTATAGTGCACTTAGCTTTGCTACGCCTGGAATCACACACTATGTTTATGCGGAGCGAAAGGTGATAGGTTTTTGAGTGAGATGTTTTAGACGCCTATTAGCTTTGGCATTTAGCGTAGCTTGCTTTGATCTATCTGAGCACAGCTCCGGGAATTCATTACTGGAAAACGCGGGAACGGAGAGGGTTCGGCATTGCGGAGTTAGATTGAGTGCTCTCTTTCTTTCATTCCCTCCCTCTCTCTCTCTCTCTCTCTCTCTTTCTCCCTGAGCAGAACCAGTGTGGTTGATCTCTCTTGGTGCTCCATGGGTAGAGTGCTTTAGCTTGCTGTCCCACCCTCCCAAATGACCCCATAAATCAAACTCTGGTTTACATATTCTTGGAGGAATGTTTCACGGCGCACCGTTTACACGTTGGCTAGACATATGGCGGGAAAGGAAAGTGCTGGGATGGGAGGATTCCGAGAAGTAGAAACGAGTTTTCTGGAGGTAAAGTTGTCTCATATGGTCTTATTAATGTGAAGTTACCTTGAGTTTCACTACAAAAATAAATCTAAATTCACCGCTGAAGTACAACTACATGCAATGATGTCTTTGTCTGTTTCAGAATGTCGGCGTTAGAACGATAACGTTATCATGCTAACAAAAGACAGAGGGGGAACTCACCTTGAAGCAGTTTTTAAATTTCTTGCTGACAAAGTAGAGAATGATGGGGTTGATGCAGGAGTTGATAGTGGCAAAATTAATGCCCAAATAGTCCAGGATCAACAGGAAGCTGAAAATAATGATTGCATCAGGTTGTTATCACATGTTAATAACTATCGACCATTAGGCTAACATCACAGTTAAAAGTGACCACATGACATCCTCCTTAAAGTCATACTGAAAAATAAAGTTACACCAAACGAACAAGTGCAACCTACACATCCATACTATAGCACAGACTACAGACCAATCACTTCAATGCTGCAGAGGACACAAAGCACAGAATCACTTCACACTCTGGCTCAGACATGAGAGGAGCTGAAGCCATATGTTTAAGACACTGAGCATGAAGAGGGGAAGTCGTCTCACTTGAACAGTTCGCAGCGAGCGGGATCCTTGTCGTCGTAAACCACTTTCTTGAGGATCCTGCCCAGGTGGAGCGGCAGCCAGCAGAGAGCGAAGATCAGGACCAGGCAGAACACGGCCTTGGCCACCTCCCGTCTCTGCGCGACAGAAACAAGTTATTACGGCTGCCGTCGTCAGAGGGGAGAGAGAGGAGGGTATTTTGGCTTACGCGCCATGAGCCGTGACATTTCAAAAACAAACGGGAATCCGGTAAACTGGAGTCTGCGTCAACGCAAACATAATCAACCTCATATAGGGAACCGTTTAAGCAAGATTCTGACTGGGACATATGGTGTTACAACATTCCCATGCCTGGCTGTTCCCACCGACTGGGGTCATTGCGATGATGTGGAGGCTCTAAACTCTCATTACATCATTCTTGCAGACATCTCTGCTGCAGCATGTAACTGTAGTAAACTGCAACATTTGTCTGAAGAGTCATTCTGATGCCAAGCCTCAGTGAAGCTGTGACTCGCAGTCAGCTATGCCGTGTACATTTGATTGGCACTCTCTGTGTGCCAGAGCATGGCTCTGATTGGCTGTTGGTGGTTCAAAGCAGCCAGGATTGGCTGGTTGTAACGGGCTCACCTGTTTCAGGTGCTCGCTCAGGGCGATCCGGAGGCTTCCGTTTCTATGGCTCAGCATCTCGCAGGTCATAAGCGTGTAGAAGATTGCGGTGCAGGCCAAAGGCATGCAGAAATAAAAGCCAAAAAGCCACCAGTCCTTTACTTCCACATAGTACTATAGAGCGAGACCGAAAACACACACACACACACGCACACACACACACACACACATACAAAACAAAACAAAACAAAACACAAAAGAAGTATGATTAAAATAACCAACCGAAAGTAACGTATGACAGAATCAGCGTTATAGTCACGCTAGGTTTATGGGCATCTGAACATTATCAGTGAGGTTTTGCATTTAGCAGTCATATTACATACGGAATTCTCCGCTAATGGTGCAAGAACCTGGAAACAATTACCCCATAAAGTATACGTTGATAAAAACCAATTTTTTCCCCCTCTCCGAACGGTGAGCGCGGCACAAAACCCATTTGACTCCTTCAATTTCCCACAAAACAACACAAAACTGTGATGCAATCATAAAAGGAGACAAGCTCAGTCAGAAACGTAACTTGACAATTACAGTCTGGAGAGCATTTTCTCCCTCAGAACTCACGCCCTATACACCAAACCCGTAAGCCCCACCGTTTCCGCGGTAATGCGATAAAAACACATGTAACTGCTTTCTCCCCCCATAAACCTTAAAGACTGTCAGGCCGTAACGTGAGGGAGAGCTTAATCTTCGGTGTCTGTGTGTGAAAGAACAGACTCTGTGTCTCTGACTCTCACATATGGCTTTGCTGGAGGGGGGAAGATATGGGCTGGTTGTGATTGCCAGGGCTGGTCTGTGATCAATTAGCTTCTCTAGGCTGGGGAACAAAGAATGTGATGTTCAGATATTCCCCAAAGACAGCAGAAGGTACAAAAAGACTTCCAGCTTTTCTCTCCTTCCTATTTTTTTTTTTTTTACCTCTGTGAAGGATATTCGTTTGGTCTCTTTTTACAGAATGTATGTTTGATTGGAAGCGATGAAACTTCGGCAGGGTGAGACTTTACATAATGCCTTTTTTGACCTCATTACATTACACTGTTTTGTTTTTAAACTAGGCCTTCACACCAAACTACAGGTTTATCCTTTACCTTCCAACGCATTTACACTTCAGCTCTGAATGCCTAAACGCAGTCTCTTAACATTACATTCACACTCTCTATTCATCACAACTTTAAATGATATCTTCACTTTTACACGACCCATTTCTACAGTTTTTCCCTCATGTCTTTCCATGTCCTTACATTGCATAGCTTGATGCCTTTACACTAATGTAGCCCTCCCACTAAGCTGATTTTGTTGAACTATGTTACATATGTGTTGTGGCCTACCACCACTCTATACACACGCAAGGGAGGAGCTTGGATGGGATCCACCGGCAGGATATATGTCTAAGGGGTTAGTCTTGCCAAGGGTGTCAAAGAGGCCTGGGCTAGCCTATGGAAATGGCTATCACTAATGCCGAATGGATAACCTCCCTTGCTGATTTGTTATTAAAAATACGAGCCCCCACTTTGAGTTTCACCCTCAAAGATACAAACGATAAATACTGTGTCCTACAATGAACATTTATTTGCCCGCTCACGCATCAGTAGTCAACAGAAGTTACACACATGCACACACATATATTCACACAAGAAACAACCAACAAGGTGACATGAAAATAAAATAAAATTCCCGGGTTTTGACATACAGAGACAGTCTGGGGTACCCCTTAGTTGGCGCGCATGTCGAAATGGTGGACCAAGGCACGTATTTTGTACTCACTGAACCTTTTGACTGTTCACAAAGGAAGTGTAGCAAGACCTCCACGGCTGAAGAGTGAAGTTGACTGCGCTGTCTTTGCTGCTCCGTCCGCGCCGAAATCTCAATGGCAGTCGTCCTTGACAAAGTTCGGGAAAACTCAGTGTCCACTGTAGTAATCCACAAAATGGCGAGCACTCGAACTCTTCTAATTTCGCCAGCACCTAGCAAAAAAACACCTCCAAAACTGTCTCGGAAACAAATATACACTGGGGAAAAACAAAACTACAAACGTACTTTGCCTTTTGAAACTTCTGGTTGACTTTGGAAAACTTTCGGGTTTAATTCAACACAATTGAACATTTTCTCTACGTTCATTGTCCTCTCGCTGCTTTCTCTCTTGCATTCTCTCTTCACACTCTCCCAATTACTTCTCGAAAACTCTCTCTCACATTAACCAGACACACCCATGTAAATTGCTGCCGTCAAACGATTGGTTAAAGCTGGCCTATCGTGTCTTGTTTCCTTATTTTGTCCTCCAATGAACTAGTTTTAACTGTAAAATGAACATCGTAATGAGCTCTTATAAAATGAAAACGCTTGCAGATTTTAACAGCACTTATTCACTGAAAACATTTACAGATTCTAACATTAATCAAGACATTATGATGAACACACATGAAATGAAAACAGTTGCAAAAAAACTCAGACATTGCAATCACACTTGCATCTTGGCATTGTACACAACAGTATTCGAAAATAATAAACTTATGCCTCCCACAGGGGTGCTACACTCTCCCCCCACTAAAATCGGCATGTCCCCATGACGAAGGTAAACAGAAAGAATACATTACTGTAACACATCAAAGTCAACTTTTACCAAAAACATACTTTTACCTCAACCTATCCACTTAAACAGGGTACTAACATATCTTACTGTGAGGCTTGGGGTAAATCTAACTGATCCACTATCCTTCTGTAATGGTGTAGAGGAATGTGTAGTTACTTTTACTGAGGTAGGCTGCCCTGGCGAGTCATAAGTAAGCCTTTCAGGGGCCCTTCTCACTCTCTGTGGTCTTGTAATCTCCTCTGTCTGTTGTGTCATCTCCGCTGCTCTAGGAAGTGTTTCTTCGTGTCCTTCTGTCTCATGATCTTGGTTTGCATCATCTATTTCTCCCATCTCTGCCTCTTGTCTTGTATCGTCTGGCCTTTCTTGTTCCCGAGGGGAATGCGCAGGTAAGTTGTCACTGGAAGCATCAGGTAAGGCATCAAGGTCAAGGGTCGCCACAGGCCAACCTACATCAAAATCTAGGCCAAAGGCCTCAGCGCGTTCGCCTTTGTCACTACTTGGCATCGCCATCGGTCGTGAATAGTAATAGGTGTACATACCCATCTCATCATCCTCCGACTCAGAGTCTGACTTCCGGTCATCACCATCTAATGTGTGCTTCTCCACAGCCTCAGAGACTGTTGTTCTCTTGCCTTTAAGCCTCTTACTGGTTCTTTTTCTTTGCTCAGAAACCTCTGGGGTTGTCGCTGGCCTCAGTCTTACCTCCTGTCCAAGTGGTAAAATCAGATTTCGGTGGAGAACCTTTTTAGGGCCATCACCATCCTCCGGCCTCAGCTTGAACACAGGCAGACCTGGCATCTGACTTTCAACAACATAAGGGGTCGAACTCCAGCGATCGGCAATCTTATGTTTTCCTTGAAGGCCAACATTCCGGATTAACACCTTGTCACCAGGAGCAAGTGGACAATATCGAACTCTCTGATCATACCGCTTTTTGTTCCCTTCGTTTCTCTTCCCAGCCATACTTTCTGCTAACTGGTATGCAGCCTGAAGATCTCGCTTCATGCTTGCGACGTACCTCAGGTAAGACTTTGGGGATGAGCTGTCCCCTGCAACTCCGAAGCATACATCAACCGGCAACCTAGCTTCACGGCCAAACATTAAGAAGTATGGACTATAACCAGTCGAATCGTTTCTCGTACAGTTATATGCGTGGACTAGGTAACTAATGTACTGGCTCCATTTGCCCTTCTCAGCAGAGGTCAGTGTTCCAAGCATATCCAGCAATGTCCTATTGAACCGCTCAGGCTGGGGGTCGCCTTGAGGGTGATATGGGGTGGTTCTGGATTTCTTTATCCCAAGCATGCCCAGAAGTTCATGAATGAGACGACTTTCAAAGTCTTTTCCCTGATCGGAGTGCACTCTTTTAGGCAAGCCATAGTGAATGAAATACTTTTCCCACAGCACTTTGGCGACTGTGGATGACTTTTGGTCCTTAGTGGGAAACGCTTGGGCATACCGAGTGTAGTGATCTGTAACCACAAGTACATTGCATATATTCTTGGAGTCAGGCTCGATTGACAGGAAATCTATGCAGATAAGATCCATGGGTCCATCACTGGTAAGATGTGACAGTTCAGCAGCTCTTGTTGGAAGTGTCTTTCGTTGAATACACCTGGCGCAATTCTTGCAATACCTTTCAATCTCTGCTTTCATGCGAGGCCAGTAAAACCTCTCTCGCACCAGCCCATAGGTTTTGTCAAACCCTAAGTGGCCAGAATGATCATGCAATGACTGAAGCACTGTCTCTCTGAACTTTTGTGGGAGCACCAGTTGCTGCACCAATGGCTTATTGGGCGGCCTAGAGACTCGGTAGAGGACTGAATCCTTTAACTTCAGCTTCTCCCACTCTTTAAGTAACAATGGTACATCCGGGTGCTTCCCTCTGTCAGCACTGTTTACATCGTTCTGAGCAACAGCTCTCAATACTTCCCCAATGCATGGGTCTGTGTGCTGCGCCTGAGCAATCTCAGCTGAACTCAGCTTGGGCAGCTGATGGGTGCTTACTGCAGACACATTGCAATATGCCCGGGGTATAGCCTGTTTAGACGCCCCTACCAGGTCAATGACTCTGTGTGGTGGTGAGTATTTGGGACTGCCCACATGGGATGCCTGACACATGGCTTTGACACTAGCAGAAGGAATGGTCTCCCATTCGTCACCACGAGTATTGGTCATCACATGAGGACGACGCGACAAGGCATCTGCATCGGTGTTCTGTTTACCCGGTCGATATTTCAAGCTGAAATCATACGTTGACAATGCAGCCAACCATCGATGTCCCACTGCATCTAATTTGGCTGTAGTGAGGATATAAGTTAACGGATTGTTATCCGTATGCACCTCAAACTTCGCTCCATAGAGGTAATCGTGCAGCTTGTCGGTAACCGCCCACTTTAAAGCCAAGAACTGAAGCTTGTGTGTGGGGTAATTCTTCTCGGATGGAGAAAGGCTCCTGCTGACAAAAGCGACAGGACGTAGACCATCCCCTTGATCTTGGTAAAGCACACCTCCCAAACCTTCTCTGCTGGCATCAACATGCAGGGTGTAAGGTAACTGCGGATTGGCAAAGGCCAGGACAGGTGCTTCAGTGAGACGTTTCTTGAGCATCTCAAAGGCTGCTTCACACTTTGCGTCCCACCTAGAACCGAACGGCTCAGAGGGATGGAACAGCTGCTTTGACTCATTATCCTCCTTGGGATTTTGACTACCTTTACCTTCTTTGGACTTCTGACCATGCTTCCCTGCAGTGATACAGCCCTTCAACAGCTGGTTGAGTGGGTAACTGACTTTGGAATAGTCTTTCACAAAGCGTCTGTAATATCCACTGAAGCCCAGAAAAGAGCGAAGAGCGGATATGTTCTTTGGACATGGCCAAGACTTCACAGCCTCCACCTTGGAGGGGTCCGTAGCGATACCATCTCTTGAAACAATGTGTCCCAAGTAGTTCACTGAAGTGCGACAGAACTGACATTTGTCCAAGGACAACTTAAGCCCTTCCTCTTTCAGCCTGTCCAACACTTTCATCAAACGTTGCTCATGTTCCTCGAGGGTCTTCCCGAAGACAATGATATCATCTAAATAAACAAGGACTTCCAAAAGGTTCATATCTCCAAGTGTTCTCTCCATAGCGCGCTGGAATGTGGCCGGGGCACCAGAAATTCCCTGTGGCATTCTCTCAAATTGGTAAAAACCAGCTGGACAGATGAAGGCGGTCTTTTCTTTGTCAGCCTTGTCCAGAGGGATCTGATAGTAGCCGCTCCTCAGATCCAGCACGCTGAACCACTGGCTACCACTCAGGCAGGTAAGAGCATCCTCAATACGTGGCACTGTGTACTGGTCAGGAATTGTTCTTCTGTTCAATGTCCTGTAATCCACGCACATACGTATTGTGCCATTTTTCTTGCGTACCACCACAATGGGTGAAGCATAAGGACTTCTCGACTCCGAGATAATACCAGCTTTGAGGAGTTCGTTAAGATGCTTCCTAACTTCTGCAACATCCCCAGGAGGCAGACGTCGGGAGCGCTCTCGAAAAGGCTTATCGTCGGTCACCCGAATGGTGTGTTCTGTGTTCTTTGCACATCCAACATCAAATTCGCCTCGGGAGAAAACTTCCTTTCTCTCCATCATCTTCTTGCACAATCGTTCCTTCCACTCCTGGGGTACTGGGGAATCACCAAAGTTGAACGCAGACGGGGTCAGCTTGGCCAAGTCTGTGTGTTTTCCCTTCACTGGGTCCTCATCCACAACATCTACTGGAAACAGGTGTGCAATGGGCATCCCACGTTTCAGAGTTACTTCATGAGTGGACAGATTCCTTACGATAATCTTGATGCGACGGTTACGAACATCAGCAGCCTTTTTGAGGGTGGGTAACACCAGAAGCTCATCAGGAATTGGACCACCTCCAGAATGATCAACTAGGACTGTCTCCGTTGACAGATGACCAGGGAACTTAGGAATGCCGGTAACGGTTGCAGCTTCCCCTGGGGGTAAAGTCATAGGCTTAGCTTTAGCAAGCCATACGGTGCCTCTTTCCATCTCAGCAGCCTCATTTGAGAGTTTCTGAAATCTCTGGTAGGCTTGTTTAATCTCAGGATGCACAGTCATGGTACTTAGGAAATTCTCACCTCCTTGGCGTTTACAGGAATTGAACAGTCGCCTCACCACAGAGGTATTGGTACCCACTATGATGGAAGTCTCCCCTTTGATGGTTGGGTCAGGACACACAAGCACAAGTGTCTCAACTGTCTCGGCTACTCCAACTACATCGCTACTAAACTCAAGCTTCAAGCACAGGTAACCATCATAGGGATACTCTTTGACACTGAGTCCCCATATTTCCAAACAGTCAACTGGAGTCAATGGCATGTGTTTCAGATACTTGTCGTAAAATGAGCGGTAAAGAAGGGTAACTTGAGACCCGCTGTCAAGTAAAGCTTTTGCATATATGTCTTCAATTCGCACTGAGACAACAGAGCTAGGCCCAATTAGGCCCACTGGAAGTACAGCTTTCTCTCCTTTCAGCGGTTCACACTTTGTGGAACGTGTCAACCTTGGGGCGCCAGCCCGTTCCTCTACTGGGCCCCTGCGGAGTTTCCCGACGGCCGCTTCAGCTTCAGGAGGCGTTTGTTCACCTTTCTGAGGTTCTCTGGATTCTGGCATTCCCGCTGAAAATGACCATCTTCACCACATCTGTAACAGAAGATGTCAGCTCGGTTCAGCTTTTCTGGTAGTCCCTCTTGTGCTTTTGCAAAGGGATTTCCCTCTGGCCTCTTCTTACTGCTGTGGGGTGGGGTCTGTGCAACTAATGAAAGTGAAGAGACAGAGAGCAGGCGAGTGACCTCAGTCTTAAGCCCTTGCACTTCTTTGGCAAGACTCTCTAAAGCAGGATCTTTTCCGGTACAAGCAGATACAGGACTGGACTCAAGCCGTGGTGACGCAGCTGAGACGGTTGCACATTCGACTGGCACAAGCATGGTGGATGCAGCGACATGGGTAGCACCAGGCCTCTCCAGTATCATATTCTCCTCCTCTCTCACGTCACGGAGCAGTTCAGTGAAGGTAGGGGCAGATCGGAGTTTGTAGGTCATTCTAATACGGAGGGCAACAAGGTCATGAGGCAAAGCACCTCTTGCAACCTGCTCAATGCGGGCTCGATCCATGTCCCCCAGATTGATGCCACCTTTCCGGAACACAGAGTGAAGCAGTTTGTCAATTCTAAGCAGATATGCTGAAAGCTTCTCACCTTCAAGCTGGAACGTGTTACGAAACTTAAACAGGAGATCTGTGGCGCTCTCTGTAGTTCCAAAGGCTGTCTCGAGGGCTGTTAAGTAATCACTGGCCGTAGCATTGGGGTTACTGACTCTCAGGCATCTGACAATATCGGCAGCTGGCCCTTTAAGACTCTCTGCTATTCTCTGTTTCTTTAATGAATCTGCACACTTCCACTCACCAAGCATGTGAGTTGTCTGTTCAGCCCACGCATCATATTCTTCCTCTCCATGGGGAGTTGGCTTCACGCCAGAGAACATACGAAGTTTGCGGTAGACTGGACTTTCGACTGCTGCAGCCTGACACTTATCAACCAAAGAGGATATAGCATTCACCAGCTGAGTGTTTAGGTCTGGACCTGCAGGGGAGGACGTTGCAGAGTTAAACAAACCCTCCATGTCAGCAATTGTCTTTCCTTCATTGGCCAGGAATGTCATCAGTTTAGCCTGAAAATCTTCCTTCTCTGTGGGGAGTTGTAATGGTGAAGCTTCAACAGCAATACTGACCAACCAGGGAGCCACCTCACCTCTTACACCTACCTGCTCGGGTACTTTGATTGTACTGATATCATTGGAAATCTCAACAAGAATTAACTGACTTTTCCCAAAGGATGCTAAACAACGGCCTCTCACTTTGGATCGACCAAAGACTTCTGCATTATCTAGGACCTGATAAAGAATCTCATCAGTAACATCAACAAGCACATTACTAAGTACAATGGCATTTTTAGGGTTAACACCCTTGTCCTCACACCAACTTAATATCTGCTCTTTCTCCATATTGTAATAAAGTTTTCACAGAAACAATCAATATACACCCTCAACAACAAATCTGATGCACACAAGACAAGTTCACATTTGACACAGTATTACCATTAAATTACAAGCATAATAACATGTTCATCTTAGAAAAAAAAAACAGCATACAAACTAATCCCGGACGAGCCCCCACGTGTAGCCCTCCCACTAAGCTGATTTTGTTGAACTATGTTACATATGTGTTGTGGCCTACCACCACTCTATACACACGCAAGGGAGGAGCTTGGATGGGATCCACCGGCAGGATATATGTCTAAGGGGTTAGTCTTGCCAAGGGTGTCAAAGAGGCCTGGGCTAGCCTATGGAAATGGCTATCACTAATGCCGAATGGATAACCTCCCTTGCTGATTTGTTATTAAAAATACGAGCCCCCACTTTGAGTTTCACCCTCAAAGATACAAACGATAAATACTGTGTCCTACAATGAACATTTATTTGCCCGCTCACGCATCAGTAGTCAACAGAAGTTACACACATGCACACACATATATTCACACAAGAAACAACCAACAAGGTGACATGAAAATAAAATAAAATTCCCGGGTTTTGACATACAGAGACAGTCTGGGGTACCCCTTAGTTGGCGCGCATGTCGAAATGGTGGACCAAGGCACGTATTTTGTACTCACTGAACCTTTTGACTGTTCACAAAGGAAGTGTAGCAAGACCTCCACGGCTGAAGAGTGAAGTTGACTGCGCTGTCTTTGCTGCTCCGTCCGCGCCGAAATCTCAATGGCAGTCGTCCTTGACAAAGTTCGGGAAAACTCAGTGTCCACTGTAGTAATCCACAAAATGGCGAGCACTCGAACTCTTCTAATTTCGCCAGCACCTAGCAAAAAAAACACCTCCAAAACTGTCTCGGAAACAAATATACACTGGGGAAAAACAAAACTACAAACGTACTTTGCCTTTTGAAACTTCTGGTTGACTTTGGAAAACTTTCGGGTTTAATTCAACACAATTGAACATTTTCTCTACGTTCATTGTCCTCTCGCTGCTTTCTCTCTTGCATTCTCTCTTCACACTCTCCCAATTACTTCTCGAAAACTCTCTCTCACATTAACCAGACACACCCATGTAAATTGCTGCCGTCAAACGATTGGTTAAAGCTGGCCTATCGTGTCTTGTTTCCTTATTTTGTCCTCCAATGAACTAGTTTTAACTGTAAAATGAACATCGTAATGAGCTCTTATAAAATGAAAACGCTTGCAGATTTTAACAGCACTTATTCACTGAAAACATTTACAGATTCTAACATTAATCAAGACATTATGATGAACACACATGAAATGAAAACAGTTGCAAAAAAACTCAGACATTGCAATCACACTTGCATCTTGGCATTGTACACAACAGTATTCGAAAATAATAAACTTATGCCTCCCACAGGGGTGCTACACTAAACCTTTCTATACTTTTACATCACTCTGAATCACAGCTTTCAACACCTTTAAACTACACCTGTGCACTATGCAGATACGCTCCACTTCTTTAACAGACCATTTGGCACCACACAGATGTAAATGCAGATCTAACGTCCAGAGAGGAGCCACCTTATCCGAAATCATCTAAAATTTTCGCTTGAAATCATTTTGATCGTAAAGGCTGCAGACATACCCTCATGACGTCCGTCTTGGGAACGAGCATGCAGGTGCGGAAAGTTGCATTCCGGTAGCTGAAGCTGACCATGTCGAAAACGACGGCCTCGGGAACGGCCAGGAGGATGGAGACAGCCCAGATGGAGATGATCTTCACGGCCGTGAGGAAGGAGATACCCACCCCCTGCACTCGACTCCAGGACGCCACTGCCCTGTACCTGTTTCACAGAGTACCAAACACAGTGAGTGGGGAAGACTGGCTTTTGAAGGAACTGTGTTGGTTCTGATTTCTGTGTGTCGTGACTCTCTGCTGATCCGCCACTGGACAGAACTTAAAGTTAATCACAAAGCTGTTTCATCTGTGTGAGACCTCAGTCATCGTAAAAGCTGTGTGTTGTCCTGAACAAGGGTGTTGGCTAGATGTATTAGTATAGAATACAAAGCAAAGGACTTCGATTCAGAACCACCCGGAATTAGAATTCAGAATTCAGGATCAGTTCTTAGGGCTTAAAACCATTGAAATCATCACGCTGCATCTTTGGCATGGAAAGGTTAGATGTGAGCTAACTGACAATGAGGACTGGATAAACAGCAAAGTGCGATTAATAAAACTGTTTGTTTGTTGTTGTTTTTGCCGATGCTGTTGTTGTTGTTGATGTTTAAAAAAGAGGACTGATGTGTAGCAGATGTGAATTTTTCTTAGGCAGTTTTGTGGATAAACCTTGAACCTCTAAAGATATGTTTGTAGTGATGTTTTCTGCAGTTTGGCAATGCATAAATTTCTGTATTTCGCTCGTTACATAGAAAACCTGAAAATGCCCTGAAAATTCAGTGTAACATTAGAAAAGCTGTACCATTTTGCCTGAAACTTTCCTTCCAAGATCACAGCAATTATGCTCAGAGAAAATTAGGTTTTGAGTCTCAAAGTCAGTTGATTTCCATAAGGAAGTCTCAAGCAAAGATTCAGGATCAGTCCTCAGCCCAAAAAGATATAACCACACCACCGACCAAGGCACTGCAGCCTTTAAACCCAAACTGACCTGAGATCTGTACTCAGGTGCAATGTCTACCAATATCAGGTGGATATAAGGAGAGTGAGGTGTTCCAGCTGTAGCGTAGTTCAACCGCTGGTGACACCAGAAAGGTTGATCCAAGTTTAATGAAAAGGCTGTTTTGTGTTTGAATATTCATAGTACAGCAATGCTTACAGACATAACAGTGTGCTTGATGAATTAACACTGGCTGTTATTTTCCTTGTTGTAAACCATGTTTGCCTGTTTGTTTCATTAATAAGTTCTCTCCCGTGGATGTCTGAGTAAAATGGTGCATCAAGATTTTATGTGTTTCGATATTTTTTTCATGAGCCATTTGAACATCCCTGTCAAACAACAGTGGGGCATTTATATTTCACCAAGTGGTGATTATCCACCTTTCAGACACTCGGAAAAAGACTGAGAGAACGTAGGACGGTTAAGACACAGAAAACACAGGCGCAGACAAGACGCGAGGAATGCGTCCTCCACCGTGTTCGTAATCAAATCAAAGACATCTGTGCCGCGAACAGCGGAGAGGCTAGCCCTGCTTTCTTCATCCACAGAACCTGTAACACGTCTTCACTCAAACGTATGGCTAAGAAAAAGAAAAAGGGAAAAAAAAAAAAAAAGAGAAAGAAAACGTTGAGAGGAAATTCTTGTTCTTTTGAATAAACGTCTAGACGCGGTCGATCTTATCGTGTAGTCTTGCCTTCTGGGATTAAAATTTCTCTTGTTTACAACTTTTTTTGATTTTTGAGTTTCTTCCCAGTGGTAGCCATGGCGATGCTTACAGAAGTCAATGGGAGAAGAATCTCCCTAGTCTGTTCTTTCCAGTTTTTACCAGTTTTGGGGGGGGGGGGGGGGGGGGGGGTGGGGGATGATGACAACAGAAAAGAGTTGCATTCTGAGAATTTGTTACCGATGCAACAATAACAACAATGTGTTAAGAACATGGCATATCCCACTGCTTTATCTTAATTATCCATACGAAAAGTTAAAATCCTTAACCAAAGGTCTGGAAGCAGTGTGGGTTTTTTTTTTTCCTTTTTCAAAACAAGTCTAAAAATACGAAAGCCAACTGTGTACACAGTAAACACAGCGAAACAGGAGCCGTTTATTTTCATGTGAACGCCGCATCCATGAATAGAGAGACGAGCCTGTTTCCCAGCCCGCGTCGGCGAGCGGTTTTTTCTGAGGGAGGGAAAAACAAACCAGAGTGCAGGTGTTTTGTCGAGGAGGAAGGGGCCGCTTAACGAGAGAAGACCATTAAATCTGACCTTCTAAAGAGGCGCTTTCCCACCTCCGCAAAAGGACACTGCTCTCGCGGATCCTGCCTCTCATCCAACCAGCAAATCTATTGACGGTCTTTTTTACAAGAGCGACAGCCACGTGAAAAGATAAAAAAAAAAAATTCTTTTAAAAATCTTCTTTCTTCAGCTCAGCTGGATGTCTACTGACTTCATCTGCCCACAAAAATAATTATTTCACTGCAATGTTTTATACAGCTGGTGAAGTGGCTGCTTACTGGAAGCAATGAAATGATAACAAAAAAAAAAGGAAATTGTAAATATTTTTTGCTTGTATTTTTAATCTCGAAAAAGAAATCAAAACAAAACAAAACGAGTCCGCACTTCCCAAGAGTCTGTTATGTAGATAGCACTGGTCTCCAAATGTTGGCATTGGAAATTGCTACCCTTAATGAATGAAGAAAAGAAAAGAAAAGAAGAGAGAAGAAGAGAAGAGAAAAGAAAAGAAAAGAAAAAAGAAAAGAAAAGAAAAGAAAAGAAAAGAAAAGAGAAAAGAAAAGAAAAAAGAGAAGAAGAGAAGAGAAGAGAAAAGAAAAGAAAAGAAAAGAAAAAAGAGAAGAAGAGAAGAGAAGAGAAGAGAAAAGAAAAGAGATGAAGAGAAGAGAAGAGAAAAGAAGAGAAAAGAGAAGAAAAGAAAAAAGAAAAGAAAAGAGAAGAAGAGAAGAGAAGAGAAAAGAGAAGAGAAGAGAAGAGAAGAGAAGAGAAGAGAAGAGAAAAGAAAAGAAAAGAGAAGAGAAGAAGAGAAGAGAAGAGAAAAGAAGAGAAGAGAAAAGAAAAGAAGAGAGAAGAAGAGAAGAGAAGAGAAGAGAGAAGAGAAGAGAAGAGAAGAGAAGAGAAGAGAAGAGAAAAGAAAAGAAAAGAAGAGAAAAAAAGAGAAGAAGAGAAGAGAAGAGAAAAGAGAAGAAGAGAAGAGAAAAGAAAAGAAGAGAGAAGAAGATAAGAGAAGAGAAGAGAAAAGAGAAGAAGAGAAGAGAAAAGAAAAGAAAAGAAGAGAAAAGAAAAGAGAAGAAGAGAAGAGAAGAGAAGAGAAGAGAAGAGAAGAGAAAGGCTGAGTCTAAACGCTGAGCCTTTACTTGATGGAGTGCTTTCTGTGCAAACTGCATTGAAGGAAACAGGTCATATGTGTCACAATGAAAATATATGAAGTAAGTTGAAATGCTGGCCGTGTATCTGGGCTGTGAAAACAGTCGTTGGCGAGGTCAGCATCATGTGTTTCTCGTTTGCGAGCAGGCAAATGCCTTGGAACATGAGGGAGAGACCAGACTTATGCTGTATAAAGATTATGCTGTAAAAGTTGTAAAAAAAAAATATATATATATATATATAATTTTGTGGTAGAAAATAGATCAACAAAAGACTGTTTTTTATAGAAATGAACACTGTATTATTCTATTTGTAATAATTTGCATTAACGTGTACTTTTCACAGGGAGTCATAGATTTCCTGATGTGTGCTTTTAAAACCAAAAAGAAAAATGAACCATCTGAAACCCTAACCCAGGGCTCTGACATCTGCCCTTTGACCTCTGACCCAAAACACTGACCCTATGCCTGAAATCCTAAACTCTAACCTCACCGTGACCCTGGCTTTAACCTGGAAGTGGTACGGGTCTCATGCATAAAATCACACACACACGCCCATCGCTCGCTCAGAGAAGAGACAGTCTCTGGCTGCACTGAACCGTCAGACAGCGACAGAGCCTCAGGGGTTTTTTTTTTTTTTTTCATTTTCTATCAGAACCTGTTTAATATGATTCAGTTAAAAAACATCAGCCGTTTTGATAAACGCAGGGAAAAAAAAGAAAGGTTTTTACATGATTTCTAAACAACGGCTAACGACACTGGTGAGCTTTAGAGGTTGAAAAATGGGTCTTAAGTGTACATTTTTGTTCTTTATTCTTTCTCTAATAGAATTATACGTCTCAAGGTTAAATGCAAACGTGTTGCTTTAGTTAAACCTCACAGAAGGTCTGTGTGTCTATCACATTTTCATACATATATACATACATACATACATATTTCCTCCAAATACCAATCAGTTCTGAGTCACTGACACATGACAAAGCAATGTTTCCTCAACGCC